>NC_139238.1:72057368-72113804 GCF_977018435.1 Lepisma saccharinum | reverse complement strand
TCTTCTCGATTAGTCAAAAGACAAAACGAAGCAAACCAAATCATTCAATTAACCCGGAAAAACTGAACATAGTACTCGACACCACAATGAAGACCACCTCACAATATTTCATATAGATTTTCAGCATATTCAACTACGAGTATGACGTTATCTAATTCTCTATCTTTAACTACATTACTTTTAGCAAAGTTAGCCACAATAAATTTTAAATACTCTTTAAAAAGTAATCTCAATAATTTTCTTCAAAGTCCAAAATTAGTATTACTCATAAATAATTGTCATGATTAATTTAATCGATTGGCCTGCCACCTGGTGAAATTCTACAATAAATATCTTTTTGCACGATCAAAAGCTTCGAGTATTCTATCGATAGCAATCAGTTAAAATTTACCACTAAATTGCTTGAGTCTACAAAAACGTATTTCATTAAATAGAAAAAAATGGAACGTCTTTCTCTTACCAAATGCTGCCCAGAAATCTCCACGCGTTCTGACGGGAAATAGAAGAACCTGTCCCGTGACGTCATACCTCCCAACAGCTATTAGCCTAGGTACTTTTACCGTCAAGTCTAGCCTATAATTTTCCATATCGGCTCTGAAATGGAATAGAAATTATTAAACCGAACATTCACGTTTCTTGTAGCATACCAAACAGAGAATTCTTTAGAGAGAAATTATGATGAGAATCGAAAATGACCATGGAAATATTCATGTGCTTTGAAAGAATGTACCTATCCAAGAAATAATATGTAATGTTTAATTTTTACTCTGTCAAAAACAGCAAATTTGAAATGATTTTTATCCAGTTACTTCTGTAGCTTGTTACAATTAAACAAATCTGCATATAAATAATTTGAAAGTAAATATTGGTTATATATAGCTCCATTATTTAACAATATTTGCTTTGCATTTAGTTTTATGTTATAGTTAGACTTACTTTTAAAGATTACAACCTCCCTTTCCTAACAGTGCTGCCACCTAGCGACGCAGTCTAGAACTCGTCTCGCAGACATGTGGCGTACCCCAACCTGGTCTACATATCCCGTAAGTTTCATCGCTCTGTCACTTTATTTCGCTTTTTCCGGTTATTTATTGACCGTACCAAATATATTATAATATCTATGGTGTTCAGAAAAAGGCACGTAAGTCACAAACTGTGATTTTCTGTTTCTTTCATTCAAGTTGTACTGAATCAATTAAATAAAATATTGGAAGTGTAATTTTATATTGGGAATGATTGAAGACTGTAAACAGTGATAATCCAACGTGTGTATAATGTCTGTAATGTTTTATATTAAAGGAATTAACATGAATTGCTGCCTTCTGTAAAATTGCATTTTTTGACTAAAGTGATTTTCCCCGAAAAACTTGGATATGTCATTTTCTATTCTTAACATTTGTAAAAAATCATACTATTAAAATTTTAACACATAATGACGTGTACATTTATATAAGTATACATTTCCATAATAATGTTTGAGACAGGTATGCTAAGATTATGGAAAGAAAATCACATTACTTGTAAACGTCTATTCACACCTACAAACCCAAAACAAATTCAATCACTGTCGGGTTTTGATCAATTGATAATTTGATTATATATTAATACACAATAAAGAACCAATCATATGGTTTATGGATCTGTACAAATAAACAATGAATATCATATGAATATGTTCCACGAAGTGTCAGTTAAAACTGGAATAATAACAAAACGTATGATTATTTTGTTTTCCATTTAATAGAACAAAAATTGTTCTGGCAAGCATTGTGTAATGACAAGGTAGAGGATATTTGCATGTTGTTTCATATGCTTTATGTGCATTTAACTTGATTGGCAATACTCTGGTGAAGTTTTATAGTGCATATAAATATATATTTGATATGTTGCTACATAATTGAGCTTAATGTGTATATTATTGCATATATTCAATAATTCAAGCGACAGCAGAGCATTATTTCTTTAATAGCTGTTGACACGATGTCCGTGTCAGGATGCTTCCAAATGTTCAGCCAATGTGGGCATGCTCAACCACGCATCCAGTGAAATCACTGGGATCAATCTTCCATTACAGTCCAGCCAGGGAAGACAAAACTACCCGGAAACGTCTTTTCCAAACGCGAGAGGTGAAGCAGGTAGAAGCACCAGCCAAAGTACACTGTGAAATTTCGTTTATATATCTGCTTTTATTTTCATTCTGAACCCTTCCATAATTTGAAACATATCTCCACTTACTTCATTGATGTTTCCACAGCAAACGATTTTCAATTAACCTTACCTTCCCAAAATGGCATTGCTGCCACAGACCTCCAGGTACCAGACCGGAAACGTGAGTTTTATTTTTATATAAGTCAACTTTAAGTCAAAAATTTCGAAGAGGGGCTATCATGGCGGCGAGCATGCCTTCATATTTCTACTTGTAACAACTGTTTTGAAGATTGTGAGCTATTCTACCGTATAAGATTGCAATTTTTAAGTGTACTAAGAAGTATATAACTCTACAAATTACACTCCACAAGTGAGCACAAATAATTTCTTCAAAGAAATGAGAACTTAACGAGCTCTAATGTGCATCTCCGCCATATTTGTGGCCCCAGGATAATGCACGGCTTCAAACAAAAGCTCATCGTTTTCAGTCTGTGATTTCTGCCGTCACCCCTATTTTGACAATGAACAAGTCCAGTTGGCGCATGCGCACTTCTGTCCATGGTTTCGACTAAGGAAGCCGGACTGTACACTGGTTTGTGTGTGCGCTAGTGAAAAATATGTAGGGATGAGGGGGATCCTGAAAAGTTAGTACACGAATCAGGAAAAAAAAATCACATCCCGATACCAAATTTACGGGATCCCGAAGAGTCTGCAAATACAAAAAGACCGTGTTCAAAAGTGGTTAATTCTCCGACGATTTCTGTACTAGAAGTATTTGAAAATTCTTGAAATTTATAACAGTTTTTATTCCAGAAATTATAGAATCAGCACTTGGCGGAAAAGTAGAATTCAAGAAATTCAAAGTGTCTGGAAATTTTGAACATTTCCCGTTCGAAAATTTTCCCTACTTAGTTGAGAAATATCAATTTTTCGTATCCTGAATGTCGGGATTTTTAAAATTTCCCATTCCGATCAAAAAATTTCAGCCCGCAGTTCCCTAGGAATATGTAATACCTACAGGAAGAATGGAAGGTGCAATACTTTTATAAATATATTTTACAGTATTTGCATTGATTAAAGGACCTTTGAATACATAAATTCAATACTGAATATGCTTTTTTATTCCATTTGGTCCATCGTTTTTATTAATACTAATCTCGGGAAATTCTTTTAAAAAATAGAGGTTTTAAAGTTTGATCAGTAAAGTTCTTTTAAAAAATAGAGGTTTTAAAGTTTGATCGGTAAAGTTCTTTTAAAAAATAGAGGTTTTAAAGTTTGATCAGTAAAGTTCTTTTAAAAAATAGAGGTTTTAAAGTTTGATCAGTAAAGTTATGATATTTTATCTGGTTCAGTCGAATTCAGGATCCTCAAAAATGTAGGAAACGACAAGTTGGATGCCTTTGTTGGCTGTTTAAAAATTACTCAGGTAATGGCACTCACTGTATATCTAAGTTCAGTTGATTCAGTTTTGTGCACAATAACGTTTCATGAATAAAAGTAAAATATTATTTTTAAAGTTAAATTTTAGTTGTGACATTGCAAGCTGTCCCATTGCATTAAGCGCCCTAGAAAATGTAGGGAGAGGTATACGTATTGCATTACAATGGTGACCGTTAAAATATTCTAAAAAAAATATAATAACCATTTTGGAAAATAACCAATTTTAAATCGTAAAAGAAGGGTTCAAATATACAATGTTTTCTACACAATACATTTCCTGAGTGTGCCAAATTTTAATGTAATAAATTTCACTTGATACACATTTTTCTCGCTCTACCAACTTAAAAATAGATGATTTTGAAGTAATTTTTGCACGACATTTCCGAATACGTATAACCTAGGTTTTTTACATCAACACCAGAATGCTTTGTATACTTAACGATATTGTTTGCTTGTTGCATTAACAATCCTTACATGACTGTATTCATTTACGTAATTTGCGTACTCTTAAACTTAAAAGCTAATATTCGAAACTAATTCCCAGAGGTACCAACTTAAGATAAACTAAAGGGGGGGGGGGGGTTGCAAGATAAATTTTTGTGGGGCAAGATCGGCATAATCAATAGGATGTGTCCTTCTATGTGAATTTGGGGGGGGGGCAGAAAATGCCTTGCTATGCTAATTCCTAATTCTTATGACGCCCCATCTATTTTTCTCCTACACGTCTACAGTCTGACATACATCTTTCTTTTGCAGCAATAAAACAAACATTCCATTCCCAGCATGCACTGAGTTTCCCGCAGTATATGAGTTAGTAGAATGTTATGGCGATACCCATGTAGGCCTTGTTGTTTCATTACCTTGTTCCAATAAATATTCTGATGCATTCTGGAATTTTAAACATTTCTAAGATAGTGTTCACATCAGTTGCAACTTGAAGAAGAAAGCTAGGTTAAAGAGATTTTCTGCGCGCGTGTGCGCATTCGTTCCTGTCCCATGTGCGCATTCGTTCCTGCCCCGTGTGCGCATTCGTTCCTGTCCCGTGTGCGCATTCGTTCCTGTCCCGTGTGCGCATTCGTTCCTGCCCCGTGTGCGCATTCGTTCCTGCCCCGTGTGCGCATTCGTTCCTGGCCCGTGTGCGCATTCGTTCCTGGCCCGTGTGCGCATTTTGGGAATTCTAAACCACAGATAAACGTATTATAATACGTTTATCTGTATCTGTACTGTTCGGGCTGGTGTGCGGCTATTACGAAGGAACCATATTCTGCAAGGAATCTGTTGTTCTAAGCATGCAAAAGAGAAAGAATAGAAATTTAATATTAAAGGGTTGTACTCGTAAATGTCTTGTGAATCGAAGCACTAGAGTTGTAAATAGTGTGTCTCTAAGTAATTTATACACTGTTTGAAACATAATTTCTCAGTACTGAAAGCAAATATATATATATATAATTTTTGTGGTACATAATTCAGAAGGCAGTGAAAAACGTAACGCATTACAAATAAGCATGGCGGAGATGCGGATATCGTTTGATCAGCGTAAGTGGGTACTGAAGATATTTTTCATATCAGTTGGAACTTGAGGAATTGATTGTTTGTGTTTTTTAAGTCCACTTTATACACATTAAGGCTAATCGGGACTGGACCTACAGTTTAAAGTGGGATCCGAACTACAATGTGAAACTTGAGTAAGGAAGCTCCGTCCCAGCTAACTGTGGAGGCGGCAAACGAAAGCAAGTCTCTGCGCAAGTAGTGACGCGAGACGGCTCCACCAATGAACACGCGGGAGGAACGGAATTGCGTGGAGTGGGGGAAATCGACTGAAGTTACCAGCATTCACAGCAGCGTCTACTGCTTCGCTCTGGCCAATAGCTTTCCCTCGCTTCTCTGACGCTCTGTGCGGCCTTGCCACACAGTTAGCCGGGACAGGGTATAGGTTAAAAGGATTTGCTGCCCTGGAAAACGAAGAACATGATTGAGGTTCGACGACGCTGGAGAGTTGAATTTCGATCACCACCAACAAGGGTAAGAATTACATGAATCCGAGACAAGTATGAAGTTGATGGAACTGTGCAAGATATGCAGAAGGGATCATAGACTATTAACAATAATAAAGTCGGTATGTCGCACTGGTCTACGTCGTTCTCTACGATGCATTGTGGCGGAAGATGGCCATTATGAAAGTTCACAGACTTATGATACACAACTTAATATTTCAAATTCCTAACTACTGTCATGAATATGTGAGTGTATGTGAGAGTGTGTGGGTGTGTTTTGTCGTCCCGTATGTATTTTTTCTTCTTCTTTTGTAATTTCTCTTTGCAATTTTATATTTTTCTATTTTTGTTTTCAATATTTATCTATGTATGTAATGGTTAAAATGTTGTTTTCTATTTTTCATATGCTAAAATTTCGATGTAAACATGGTTAAGTGGTAGAAAAGGGTACAAAGCCTTAACTTCGCCACGATAAGCAAGACGTAAGAAATAAATAAATAAACACCACAAAATATGTAGGCTATATCTATCTGCTTTAATTAATGACATTCTGTTTCAAAGAGTGTACACATTAATTTGAAACACTCTGTATGTATATGTGCGGGTGGAAGAGGGGGGAGGCGACGCAACAAACTTTCTCCTGAGATTTCGACCAGTGTATGGGACCGGTAGCCACCCACCATCGTGAGGAAATTGGGGAACTACGAATGAGTAGCGTAACCTGGTCATGAAAACCTACAACGACCGGGGATTCGTCGTGCAGACCACACGTCACCCCGTAACTGCTTGAATGATCGCCCACCTGTCTGCTGAGGCATGTGGGAGTGAGGCTGGAAGTTGTTAGGTAGGCCTTGCCCCTCAAGGGCAGTCACGCCACGGGAATTAATATATAATGAACACGCTGTATTAATATAATCACTGCGTCAAATACAAGAAATGGAAGACGTGTATAGGGTGCAACTTACGCCATATGTGTTATACTGTAATTGCTTCCACCGTTCACTGTCATATTGCTGAATACTGCCCGAACACTGACCGGTCCGTGACCATTTTCCATCGCTATCCGGTCTATGTGCATCGGCTCAATAGATGGCACGTTGATCTCAGGAATACCTACAAGATAATAAATAGCATTGCATTAAATACAGAGAAATGTAGGTTCATTAGTTAAATACATTAGTTTTTCTCTTCATGTTAAGTAATCTCAAGCCCTGACAAGAGAGTGGTTGGAGGAGAAATTTGTAAGAATCAGAACTTTCCAGAGGCAAATTTTAAGATTGCTGAGTCACATAAATTAAATCAATTTTTAGGTGAAAAATATTTGCTCTTTTAACACGTACTTCATTCCCCAAATATTGACAATAATTAATATTTTTAACTTTGCTTGGGAACAATCAATAACTTTCTATTAATCTACTAAAGTTTTTGTACTATCATAGTTTATTTTAACGCGAACTGTTATGAACATTTTCGTACTCTGTGAATTTCTTTCAAATTTTACAATTTAGTACATTTAATAGTGACTGTTTGTTATTCGTCTAGTATTTTTGTAAATTCCTGTTCTCTATGTCAATAAAAATATAATAATTGATAAAGTAAATTTTGTTATCACGATTTCATTTTTTGTAAGATGAAGTGAAAATTTTTGTTGCAAAGGGAACATTTTGAACCTGGTAAAAGGAAAATTGATTTCACTGATTGCGGCAACACTGGTGGACACACTAAAGTACAGTAGCTATGAGTTTCCACAACTGTTATATATAAGTGCTTTATTAGAACAGGATCATAGGGAAGTTTACAATGCCAGATCTTCGCTCACCCCAGTATGGGGACGTGAAACTTTCTCCAAAAGGTGCAAATTCCCAGTTCTGTCTTACAAAGTCTCAGTAGAGCGAATCTAACTCCAAACATAGGGTGCCCACAGGGGGGATTCATGACGCGCCTGCGTCATGGAAATTTATGGGGCGGACAAAATTTTATAGTTTACCTGCCAATTCTACATATCTTTACCCAAAAATGTGGGGATCGTTTAGTTTCATTTACTTCATATTGATTTTTAGTTATGGTTTTTATGTACAGTTTTTCTACCTATCTGTGGGGTGATCGCTTCGATGTGGTTGAAATGAAACGAAAGTTGGAAAGTGCTGTTCGCTTTAAATATATTAATACACTGTTAGTCAAGCGGACAAATTGTTAAGAATAAGGTTCAATACACTAACAATGACGTGAGTCTCAGGAAATTATTAACAAGTTTGCTGCAACGACTTTGCAACGTCAGTAGATATTATCATTTATGTAATATCAAAGTAATATGAAACATGCATGTTAATATCTATATTTTAAACAATACCTAAAGTAAACATATATATATTTTGCTTAAACATGTCCATTAAGACATATGCTAAGCAAAGAAACGAAAACTCACCTAGTCAACACACTTGTAATGCCAAAAATTGATTATGCTTCCCCCGTATTTATAAACATCCACAGTGCTCTAAATTACAAGATACAAAAACTTCAAAACAGTTGCATAAGATTTATACTGAATGTCAAAAGAAGAGAACACATATCCCCGTACTTGCAGGAACTTAATTGGTTAAACGTTAAGAATAGGAGAACATTTTTGGCATTGTATTTATTGTACAGGATCCTGAACAATAAGGAACCAAGATAGTTATATGATGAAATTGCTCCGTACAGGAAGAGAGGAAAACAAATTAACCTTCGTCAAAAAACACAATTCACGATTCCTGTACACAGAACAACACTCTATGGAAATTCTTTCATAGTCACCGCAATAAAAGAATGGAATGACCTCCCCCCACCACTGACCTCAGGGGAGCTCCACCCTGCAACACACAAAATAAACCTAAAGAAGCATCTACTGTCCAAACAATAGTGTCTGGATTTGTCTTTTCTGTAATGAATGGGAATGAGGTATTGGTTTTAGTTTTAGCTGTAATAATTGTATTCTAATTGTGGTTTTAGATTTAACTATGTACCTTCAGTACATTAATTGTTTACATTATAAGTATGAATGTTTTATTTTATTATTTTTTTATTCTTTCTACTGCAACAATGATTTTTCAATTGTCAATTGTAATATGCTTTTCTTTTTTAAGGGTTTGTTGTAAGAACGGCCCGCGAGGCCGAAACACGCCCTCTCAATAAAGACGATATTATTATTATTATTATATTAATATTGTTCCGAAAATGTGGTCAGACCAAAATAATTTGAGTAAAAAATTGGACATGAAAGGGGGGCGGGGGTAATGTTCTACATATTTTGGAGCGAGTGCGTCATAGGCCTTGCGGGGGATGCACATCCCTGTCCAAACATACACATTTTTTATCAGTGTAGCCTTGCTGAGAATGAAAGGAATTCCCGATGAATGACAGTTGAACATTGCAATGCACGTGAACCAATATACATAACTAGGTCTCTGAAGTTGATGAAAAACCATCATTATTTCTGTGCCTTAATGACAAACCTGGTAGTAGTCTCTTTTCTATCCGTTAGAGTTAGAAAACATTGTTTTTATTTAGCATTTTGTTTACATTTTGCAGCCTTTTTGGGCCTTTAGATCATTTTCAGCTATTTTTTCTGTTTTTGTTGAATTTTTCATATCATTTTTCGACGCATCATTTTGCTCCTAGCCTATTGTCTCGTGGATTCCCAATGCATTTGCTAGCATATTTAAATTTCCCCAGATGATCTGGTAAAGCACACTAATCGAACTATGGTCGATGCAAAAGCACAATATTATTTTTAGCTGAAATATTTTGCAATGGATTAAATTATTAATTGTGGTAAATTTATTTTTCCTGAAACGAGGTGTATTTTACTTAGCCTTGAAGTAAAAACAAAAAAAAAACTGCATTACTTAATTGCTTTTTTCCCTTTTGCTTCGGTAGTTTAAACAACCAAATAACCAAGCAACGGGTTTTATTGAATTACTCAACTACTTTCTTGTAATTTATGAAAAGACAAGCTTTCATTTTAAGAGCGAAAATTATTTAGGTAATTTTTTAAATATTAAGGTAATTTTCTTTTATTTTAAGGTCATTCTGGAGGTCATTTTTTGAGATTTTTATGTCATCATCTTCCAAGCTCTATCATGACTTTATTTTAAAGGTGTTGTGTTTGATAGGCGGTGTTATTATTATTATTATTATTATTATAGAGAGACCAAGAACGTTCATCAATCAGTACAGAATGACAGCTTAATTTAGTCTGATTAATATAGTACAATATAATGCATTGTTCAAGTTTAATAATTAGAGCAAATCTAAGAAACACACAATAACTTCTGATATGATAGGAAACGTTTTCATAGAATGTCTTTATGAATAGCTAAGGGGAAGCCAGGGAATATCTTCCTCCTGTGGAACTTTTTCCACAATTCTCATTTCTTAAGTTCACCGGTGAGCTTGAGTTTTTGCTTTAAATCCACTATTTGCACCGATAGGTTAATCGGGACTGAACCTAAAAGTTAAAGTTGCACTCGAACCACTATATGCCTCCATCGGGTATCGTATCCGGGACCCCTTCATTACAGGTCAACGACTTTACCTCTACGTCATCAGGGAGGCACTTTTAACCGGTGTATATTTAATTTTTGGTGTATTTACTGAACGTCGCTTATTTTTGCACCTCTGGTTTAACCACGAGAGCGAAGTACGACGTTTGGTATAGTTTGTTTTAAGTCTAATTTACGCACAGGTGATATCCGAAACACTATACCCCAACGGGATTCGAATCTTGAATGCAGTGCTATAGGGTTAACAGTGATGCCACAGGATGGAAAGAAAAGCGACATGGAAATGGACGAAGCGTCTGTGGTCTTCATTAAAGGTACCATTCCGGGATTCTCCCGAAGTGACTGAGAAAACTATTCCTATTTTATTGAAAGAATGAAACAGATGTAAACCAAAGCCCACGAGTGTTCGTATCCCTATTGGATAGATTTTTATATTATTCACAGGTAATAATGTTACAATAATAGTTTAGCTAAGTTTTGTGGCTTTAAAAGTCTGCGGAGAGACTTTTAGAACGCACTTTATATTGTAATACATCCTTACGAGCAAAATGCATGCATAGTTGAAGCCATGGATTAACCAATGGGCAAGCAGCAATTTCCCACTACCCACCTACACTTGTTTAACTTTTTTGTTTGTTATTACATTGAATGGCCAATAGATGTCTCTTCCTCTTTACATGCAAACAATTTGAAATTTCAAATTGAGATCACACTGTACCCCATGTTCAAATAATTGTAGAAATATGAATAAATATAGTAACAAATGAAATATCAATGTTTGAAAATATAAATAAAATAGAAGATGTTAACTAATATTAAATTAATGAATCACATTTTAATTGAATTGTGAAATATTAATGGATAAATTACGCTAGTCAAGCTCGAAATCGAAAAAAATTCATTCCTAACATTCCTGGAGTATCCATTGTTCCTTCCATTTTAAACACTATTAGCGTGAAAATGATTATTTAAACCTTGTTTATTAGACAGGCTGTTTATAAATTTACTCACCTTTTGCTAGGTATGGTCGTAAATGATTAAATAGCTCTTTGATGCATTCGTTTAGATAGGGGTCAGTCCTGTTGCATGGCCTGACGTATTCGGCTGTAATGAAGAAAACACCACTGTCAAGAAAAACAATTGTTGCAATTTTACGTACGAATATCAATCAAGTTACGTATTTACCATGGTTTGCCTACTGTATACATTATTTATCACGCTTTGTTTTAAACTGCTGTGAGCTTTTATATATTGGCTTTAAATATTTTTGTCATGTATATGCATCACAGCTAATAATTAGTGGTACAGTAAAACCTCGATAAGTCGGACTTCGCTTAATTCGGACATGCAAAAGGCAAAAAAAGTGTGATGCAGAGCCACGTCCGTCGGGCACATCATCACAATATGGGTATCACGTATGTACAGTGGGATCCATGAGTATTACCGTGCAAACTGTCCATGACTATTTTCATTAATTTTTCTCTTACATCCTGTGTGTTTTTAAGCGATGGATTCTTATGTATGCTGGTGCAGAAGTTATCAACAGCTTGTTTTGAGTTTTCTTTTAATTCTTGAAGCTCTTATTGGATCAAATGAAGTGCACGAACATGCTGATGGACAATTTGCACGGTAATACTCATGGATCCCACTGTACGTACTGCATTGTATGAACAGTAATGCTTTACAATTTACTGTACTGTATAGTGTATTTAGGCCTATGCCCTATAATTACACCATAATAAACGTG
The DNA here is from genome assembly GCF_977018435.1 of Lepisma saccharinum. Taxonomy (NCBI): domain Eukaryota; kingdom Metazoa; phylum Arthropoda; class Insecta; order Zygentoma; family Lepismatidae; genus Lepisma; species Lepisma saccharinum. Next base: position 72,101,934 of record NC_139238.1, on the reverse strand, counting down.
TTTTGTTGCTATAAACGGAGTTTTAATGCACTTTCTACTGATCTCTTAGGTTATTTCAGTTAATCCGGACATTCATTAAACCGGTCAACTTTTTTCACCATTAGTCCGGATTAACGAGGTGTTACTGTATACATTATACCATTTAGTGAATCAAGTAACTTGTAGTAATTGTAATGATAATATGAAATGTTCAAATTGTCCTTACTATACTATTTCAAAATATAGAAACCACACGGTTTCCATACGTATACTACCATATAGTCGGGATATAATTTGTTAAAACCCTTTAGTTACCTAACGTCCATCTCGTGGGAACATGCGCGTAACCTATATAGAATCTTAACTGTAACACTTCATTAACACATCCTGTTCTATCACCATGTACTTCTAGCTACCGATATCAGATAACGACAGGGAAACAGAAATCATGATCTGATACACTTAAGTTTTGAAATCCGAGACACACAAAACGGGGAAAGTTGTTTATGTGTTGTAATTGCTTCCATGGAGGTTGCAGCAAGGCATATCTTCACTTTCATCGCTTAAACCTGATTTGCTGGTTCCAGTACTGGAGGCTGTGAGCAGTGCGTTTGTGATTGGAGGAAATAGATTCCACGTCTTGACAAATTATGATGGGGCAGGAGGGAACAACAAAGTATAATAATTTGTGCATTGTTGAAATTAATATGGGAGTGAGTGGAAGGTAAAACATTAGTTGTAGTGTCATTATCTGCTCGTATAATGCTAGTCGCCGTAACGGTGTGGTTAGGCATCAATAGTGGTGTTGACCCAGCATTCTTAAAAGATAAAGACGAAAGTCAAATGCCGGAAAAGGTGACAAAATGATGGCTGATTCCAAAATAAATCCTTTCGAAAATCCTGGGCACGCCACGTGTCTGTCTCTTCGTCCGTTTCCTCAATTCCTGTTTATACACCTCCCCACACACACACATGGGGGTAAGGGTGTATACACACAAACACACAGAGGGCACTCATAATATTATTGTGCCACTCCAACGCGTGCCCGTGCAGCGGCTGGAAACACACCGCTTGCCGGCGAAATCAAATGTGGATATCCTCGTGTGTCTAGGTGTATGTCACACTACACACACTCACATTTCCATCGTGATTACTTTACATGTGTCGAAGTTTGTAAAATGATCACTGACGGGGCCAAGGTTTCTGGTGGTGGGACACTGTACGACTTTCAAGGTTTTGAGTAGGCTACATATTCAACAAAAAATATTTTTTGATATTCACATTCATATTACGTGATCCAAGCAAGGATTTATAAATTTATTTATAAACTTATTTATTTATTTATAAAGGATAATAGGAAGTCTAAATGTTGGAGTAAAATTTATACAAATTCAATATTGGCTCTGCAAAATTCGGGTTCGAATCCTGGTCTGGGAGTGAGTGTTCCTTTATCAATTTCATAATATCAACACCGATCTTCACGATTAGCCAAAAGTGGCAGAAATGTGAGGTAAAATAAACGTCAATCAATAGATCAATCGCCTCAAGTATTTCGGTAGCCACTTAAAATTTACATGCAAGAAAAATTTTGGAGAAGCCCCCTTTCCAATTTGTGCTTGAGGTTGCTAAAGGTTAAAAGGTAACGGTATTAGAGTGGGAAGAAGTGTTGGATAGCAAATTTGAATTTTTGGTCAGCGTTGCCATCAAACGAATGAAAATGGGTTGCCAATCTGTTTCGCTTACATTTTTTATTCGTTGTCGCTGTGACGCATTTCCTGATGACCAATGAATGACATTCGTGCAGTCTATGACTCAACCTTACTCTAGATTATCTTGTTACCCAAAAAAATGTACGAGAAGCTGACCTGGTAAAGAGGCCACATTTAATTTGCATTTCAGGTAGACAGGTCCCTTGAGGAATTCTCAGAATGGTATTTAAACGTTTCTTTTTCCGTACGCTAGCCAATTATGTAAACGTTGAGAATACAGTGTTCGTAAAGGTTTTAGTAACGCTTTCCATTAGGGTACTTTGTTTTGCAATTCATGGTTGTTTACAGCGGGAAGCAATTATTTGTCGTATAGAGGGCACGCATTACCACATTCACTCCACATGCGTGAATGAATGCTTGGTCAATGTCAAAAAGTAATTTTATAACAATGACGTAACTACAGACGACGTAAGGTTTAAATTGCCTTAGGCAATAGCCCAGGTCACTGTTTTTTTTTGGGGGGGGGGAGGGTTACTAATTTTTTGTACACATCGTGGTATTCGTAGGTATCAAGATGAAAGTTTCAAGGAAAGGCCACGTATAGTTCCGGACAAACTTAGGGAGATTTCAGACCGAAACGACACAAGTCGCCTTCTTCTGACTCACAAATTATGCAATAGATTCAAGAATCATAGCAAATTTCTAACCCTGCTCACAGATCATAATCTGGTCAACATTTTGATAAAAAAGATAAGATGTTTTCAAATCAATATCTGTTTCTGAAAGTATTTTCAATGCTAATCACGGAAATAAAATGCATTCTTCCCCATCACGGCAGGATTTTCCACAATTAAAATTCTCATATTCGCCTCTTTCATTACACTTATTACAGAACGCAACAAAAGAAATTTATACAAGGGGCATTTCGGTTGTTTACAATCCAATAGGTGATTCTGGAAGCATTTTGAATTTCTTCCCAATTCTTCAGGGATTTTTCTTATAACAGTGAATATTGGACATTTTGTCAAATAAATTTTCATGAGGGATTTCGAAAATAAAAATACATAATCAAAGTCCATACAATTTTTGTGCCAATGTCTCATGTGAAGGTGGAAGGTGGATTAAATGCATATAATTCTATGTGCATTTGTAGTTCAAAATCGAGGATTTGTATTATGGAAGATAAATAATTTACCAGAATCTATACAGAGTCATCTATTGGGGGAAATAATGGAACTACAAATTTTATTGTGAAATTAAGTTTAATATGTTACCTCTTTCTGAGAAATTACACGTGATGGGTAAAAATGGATTTCAATTTTGGAATCCGCATGCTAAAATTATTCAGAGACAACAGTCATCTGTGACACATCGACATCCATGTCGACCAGTGTAGCGATCACCAAGAACGTGCCATTGTTCCAGAAACTGTATATAACTTTCTTCCTGTCCTCTCTGGAGTTACACAGGGTAGAGTTGTAGGACCTCTCGTTTTCGTTTCTTTCACCGACGATTTCGCATCTCCTCTAGTAGTAATACCTTCTTTTCGCAGATGATTGTAAAATTTTCAGAGATAAACAAGAATATTTATTTCCTGCTGTCTGACATGGAACCTTACATTAAACCCTGAGAAATGTAGTACCCTCACTCACTCAAAAATGAGTTACACCTCTCGCAAAAGCATCAAATTCCTATATTCTCACAAAGACTTGGCTAACGTTTCAGGAACATATTACAGGCACCACAAAGGCCATGCGCGTCTTAGGTTTACTGTACAGATTCACTGAAATTGGTGACATCTTAGATCTTATCTTTACTTCAAATAATTCATTCCCCTCATTATATGCTCTCCAGTCTGGTCCATAGCGTGTCCCACTCAGCTCTCTAGAATCGATTCTTCATTTTTTCCTAGCTATAGTTCGTTACAGGGTTGTCCCATTAAACAATTGTTCAACACCGCATCTCTTGTCTTTTCTAAACTTACAGACCGTCAGTGCCGTTTGTGGAATGATTGCAATTATCTATATAAAATTGTCAATGGCAAAATCAGCTACAACACGCTCCTACAGGAATTCCACTTTCGAGTGCTTATGCGCACAACACGTAAGAACCCAATTTACACAGAAAAACCTAGTCCGGAAATTCAAAAAAATATCTCTCTTCTACAGACTTCCCACATAATGTAATAACCTCCCATCAAGTGTTGCTTGTGTATAATATATTATAGTATACTTATTTTAGTTAATATTTTGTGTTATTTTATTATTGATATTTTTCTGTTAATTGTTGACAATTTCAGCGTAAAATGACCATTTGTGTTGTATGTGAAATTTTCTCAATAAATAAATATTGTCGTGGACAATTGCGATGACATTTTAAATCTTGTATCAAATTGAGGGGTGACTTAACATTCCGTACAATACCTCTTACAAGAGAATTATGCGAAATATTGATATTTTCGGCTGGGAATTTGGTTCAATCAAGTTTTTGAACATGGGCTAGAGTCAACAGACACCTTTTGAAGCTACCCGTTTCCTCCACTTTCCAACTCTCTCGTCGATTTTAATGTCACGCTTCTTCCTTTTCTGACCTTCCAGATTAAGTTCCATCTCATGTACTTGATGTTGGTGTCTTCTGCATGGCTCTTGATCTTGAGGCAGGCCAGAACGACATGAATTTTTGGATGCGGTCTTCCAAGCCAGCTATTTATTTTGTTGTTCCAACCTTCTACAGCATTATTAGTTATGTGGCGCCTTTGGTTAGGTTAGGTCCTGGTCGTAGCAATTGTCCTACCATTAATGTGTAAAATGACCTTCACCGTCAAAATCATCGCAATTGTCCTTGATTCTGGCTTCATGGCAATTGTCCGCCATCGCAATTGTCCTACACTCTAAAGGACACCTGTATTTCAGACTAAGGAACAAAAATTTCTGTTTTTTTTAGACCTCTGAAAAATTTTGGTAATAATTTTGAATGCCCTTTAATGCCGGTCCTGGTGTCAGATGTCAAATTTTGCGCGTCTGTGTGTATTAACTGTAAATATATTAGCCATAACTATAAGTAGATTAGTATTCAAAATAAGTTAATATAAATTAATTAATTTCAAAAGTTGTATCTATGACTGAGTTTTATTTTCCAATAGCGACACAATGACTCAGCAATTTTTGAAAATAACTTCCCATTCGCTGACGCACTCATTGTTGCACGTGTTTAATTTCCCGCCTCCTGCCACTCCTGCGAGAAACAATGACGTATTACTACCGTTAAGAAACGCTTTCAAAAGAGTCATTAGATCATTGTCGTCACTCTAAGAAGCGATTGCGCAATAATCGAAAACCACTTCCTCCTTCGCATCTCGTGGGCCGCAAAGAAAGAACAAAGCATGAAAAATTATCACGCTCCGAGAAGAAAGTCTGTGAAAAGAGGCAAGTAGTCGGGCGGAGAAAGTTGTGTGGAATGCGCGTGTTATTTGAGTGTGTCCACTTCCTTCCTTACGTAACATCTCGGGACCTTTCTCTCACGGGATGTTTGTTGATGGTTGAGACGTCGGAAGACTGGTTCTGCAGCGGAAGTATTTAACTTTAACGGTGGACGGCGCACTCAATACCTGCTGGAGACAGCCAAGGTATTTGCTGTCGATGGTCGAGGGCGTCCGGAATGGGGACAAGGGGGGCCACGCCCCCCCTCGAAAATGGATATTACCATAAACTTGTATACTACACATATATATAATTTAACTATTTATTATTAGAAGGGTGTTGCAGGAACATGGTAATTTCAATGTGAAGAAGCGTTTTTTTGAGGGGGCAGCACTATAATGGAGGAACATATGTATAGGTTGCCCCCCCCCCCTTTGTTGCCCGTCCCTGGAAAAAATCCTGCGGACATCCATGTCAATGGTGTAATACAGTAGCATAGCAAGGGGTGCCCGGGGTCTCGCGTTCCATGGGGTTGATACGAAAAATATAAAAAATAACTCTTGGCTCTACAGTGTCCTGTAAGGGCCTTGGCCTATCTCCCGACTGCCAGTCTCCCTCCCACAATCCTACCTAGAGGTAATAAGGTCCCGTCGAACCCTCAGTCGTTATAGGAGATTTCCCAGACCGGGTTCCGCTAGTCACACGAACACACACAAAAATATAGTTTGGATAAACATGTAGTCATTTATTTTTGTTTGAATGTCGATAAAATTAAAATTAAATTTTCGAAATACTTAAGTTTTAGACAAGAAGCGCTAACAGTATTTTACAATTATCCAGTCAGTCGTAGCACAGGAACACAAACAAGCGAAACAAATCACAAAACGTTCCTGAAATCATCCAACACTAAAACTGAAGTCCGCATGTAGGAAGTTTCGAGCCGACTCGGAACAACCACAAGGAAACACCAGACAGTTTACCACTGGCCGAGATGCCAACAATTCGAATCCTTTCATTGCAGTTGAAATTATTATTAAAAGACTAAAAAAGAAAAAGCACAGCTCACTTTTGCTAACATAAAACGTGCAAAACTGCTCAGGCTCACTGCCATTGTTAATGTACTGAATGAACCTTATTCTTAATAGTTTGTCTGCTTGACTAACCGATTCTAAAGGCATAAGACATGATGTTTCATTTCAACCCAATTGCCGCGATCATCCAGAGGTGGGAAGAAAAACTAATAACCATTACTAAAAATCAATAGCAAGTCAATCAAACGAAACGATCCCCCCATTTTTGTGTGAAGATATATAAATTTGTTAGCTAAACTATAAAATTTTGTCCCACCCTAAAAAAAATCCCATGACGCAGGCGCGTCATGACCCCCCCCCCGTGGGCACCCCTGCTCGTAGTTCCCCAATTTTCTCACGATGGTGGGTTGCCACCGGTCCTATACACTACACAGGCCGAGAACCCAGAGACTGAACCGAGGCGGACTCGAACCCTTGCAGTCGGAGTCCAAAGCTCAGCGCCTTAGACCGGCCAAGGGGGAGGACAAATGTAATAAATAGAAGGGAGAAAAATAGATTGAGATGGCCAGTCTTTGTGGGCAATAAAATAAAACATTCTGTTCTTTATCTGGCTATAAATTCTAGTTTAATCTTTAATTTGAATTAATACATCAATGCAGGCGGGCGAGCCCTAAGCCGGAGACCGAAAAGTTAAAATTATTGTGGTATTTCGCATGTTTGGCGTAGTGATAACGCCATCTCCTTAAGGGGCCAGGTTCAATCTCTGGTGGAGATACATAGTTCAGCGTTTTGGATGCCACTTTAAATTGTAGGATCAACCCCCCCGGACAACTGTAGTGAAAACGATGATATCACATTTTTGGAGTTTCATTGTCTCTAGTGCTGAGTATATTATTTTCAAACTGGGTAATCGAAAATGCTACACCCTATATATAATTTGCATATTTTACCACCAATTTTTTTTAGGATCTGTAACCTATATGTTATTAAATATAGCAAGGGGAATATAATATTTGTCTGTAATATTTCACAGACAAATAAACTTAAACGTTTTCCTGCAGTTTTGAAGTGTCGCACATGTAACACATTTCTGTTAATGATTTTCATGCATTCAGGCTACGTCATCACACTCATATTCATTTGTTGACGGACACCACAAAGTGCTTCATAATTTTATGAAATCAGTTCATTATTAATATTGAAATCCAATTGAATGTCTAGAACCTTACATTGAATGCCACACACGTAATGCTGGAATGATCCCACTATGATATTCCAAGATCTGAAGACTTGCATGTGCTTAGAATTCCTTCCAGAAAATTCACGCCGACATTCGTGGCGGAGTGGTTAGCAACAGGGGTCCCGGATTCGAATCCCAGTCTGGACATGCGTGTTTTGAGTGTCCCTTCATCAATTTCATCATATCATCAATCATTCTCATAATCGCAATTTGCCGAAAGTGGTAGAAAAGCGACATAAAATATACTAATTTAATCAGTGGTTTGCTTTCGTTGCGTAAATAGTCACAATAGTTTCCTGGCTACATAAGCCTACTAAACTACTATTGAAAATATCTACTGTCAGATTAAAAACTATAGATACTCGAATTTGGATTCCAATTAAAAATTAACCAGTAGACCTACACAGAAACGAGTTACATCAAGATTTAGCTTGTTCATTAATCTATGCTAACCATTTTTTTCTAGTATGTGGTCTGTTTTTCTTATTATCGTGATAACAAAGAAAGTGACTTCTTTTTTAGTTTTGCAAACGATCGCTTTCTTTGAATTTCTATAAATAAAAAAAAACGAATGGTCGATAGTGATGAAGTTTTAACAGTGCACGCAAAAATGTTTTAAACAAATTTCAATCAATTTTCAGATTTCTAAAATTTGTCAGAAAACAGTTCTTATCAATTTTGCGAAACAACTTTTTCTTAGTATTTGTTAGTCCTACAAATTCAATATTCGTCTTGTTTTGAAGCTCTTTGCATCTATTTTTAAAATCCATTATCACATTGCGAAACCGATTTTATGCTTAGTTATTACTGCTATTAATATTTTTGTAATCATCGTCATTACTACTATTATTATTACTATTACTACTACTACTTATGATTTTTTAAAATTTCATACATTTGTAGTTTACATATTCTCTATATCTATCTATATAAGCTACAATTTGCACAACTGTATACTTAACATTAATTCATGTCGGACAATAACCTGTTTTTTTTATACTTAGATAATTCTAACCGTAAAATAGACTGTAAGCTTAAATGTAACCCTATTTCATATAATAATAACAGTTGCTGCAACCTACGGCCTGGAAGTCACAGAGAACAATACTTTTGTTATAAATTATCTCTCCAATTTCACGATTCGAATTACATTAACTCTTTCCAAAAATCTCTGGGTGAGGAGGCAAGTGGCCCAACAGCCCTCCCCTGCGGTCGCCCATGCTAGGTAATCAATGCAACCTTTCGAACCGAAGCGACGCGACAAGCTGCACGTGTCACTCGGACCTACCCGTTTTCTCAATGGCGTGCATCATGTCGGTCTGTTTTCGGGCATGAGCGGTGAATATTATGCTTTAGACTGAAAGGGGTCACTTGACGCTTCGGTCTGAAATCAGCGTGTCACCCTTTGAAACAAAGGAAACAGCCGGGGAGTGGACTGCATAATCTATATTTATCTCCTGATATGCTTCGAACCAAGGGCGCCCGCTGGGGGGCGCATGCCACCTCATGAGATACCTGGAGAAAGTTCGTGTAATTTATTAAAAATAATATTGTTTTCTGCTATTTACGGGCTACCAGTTACAGTACGAGAAAACGTTTTCACAGGAGACATTAGAATCATGTTGACTGCCGCAACTTCGAAAATTCCCGATGCGGTAAAAATTTCGAATTGAACACACTATTTCCCCTTCAATAGATAGTTTTTGCACTTCTGGAATAAAAACAGCTAGTTTCAAGAAATTTCAGGCACTTACAGTCCAGAAAATATCAAGAAATAACCTAGTTTAAATAAGATCCTTTCGAATTTCTCGGTTGTTCGGGATTACGAAAATTGGGAAATTATTTACCGAAGTCGGGATATGACCTTGATAAATCACAACCCGCCATTTTGATTTTGTTTTTACAGTACCCTTCAGCACGTAAAGACATGGATCAGAGGTACCATGAAGGACGATAGATTCAGTGATCTCTGATATCTGTACATTGTGAAAAAGTACAAAAATACAAAGAACTGTTGATTCTAATGCGCCACCACACTCTTAACTCCAAGATCTGGAGATGCGAATTGGCAACACTCTGCTCCTTATTCCTCCTAGGCAGTTGGAACCACTAGTTCTCACCCAACGATCGGGATTAAGACGATCACCAATCTTCCAGGAAGGTAGGAGTCGAATTACTTTCGGAACATCTCCAGCGGACTGCGCGAGTCTGTCTAGCGAGCCTAGTGGGCGTATAGAACCTGCGCAAGGGGCTTAGCGATAGGTTCTGTGTTGAGATGACGTCAGCGGCTCGCTTGGTTAATTGGCTGCTTCGAGAGTTGTGACTCGTTCCGAAGCTTCACATGCATAACTGCCAAAGATGTTACGGAAATAATCTCCCTCTAACCACCGAACTGTAACACATTACATAGAATGAAATTAAAATATTTTATAGTAAAATGTCGAAAAACTTTAATCACGGATCGCGAGCGTACATACTTATTCGCACAAATTAAAAATGTAATATGTTGTGTTCTGCTCGCTTCTAGGCAGTGATAAGTAACTTATTTCTCTCGACAATCCGTGCACCGCCTTTACCGTTAATAGCAAGATCTCAACTGCTTACCTCAGGCGCGAGGCACAGCATAACTTGGCATAACAGTTTGTTCTTTCTTTCTTAACAATGCTACCAACTCATATTATAAAAATTACACAAGAAAAACTCTTAATTTGTATGTCAGATCAATGCTAATTGGCGAGAGTAAGCTTAGGTTATGGTTGGCAACAATTAAATGGAACTTTTGACGTCGCCATTTACACGTAGCATCAGTCCCCACTCCTAAAATAAACAGCCAATAGGAGAACGTCGTATTATTGAAAGCGAGCGAGAATTTCTGTGCTTTAATGTTATAATATTAAACTAGAAAAAAATAACGAAACAAATTTTAGAGAGTAATTAATATTTGCTCTTGCACATAAAATGATTAAATAAAGATTTAGTTTACATACTTTTAACGAAGACTAAATTGCTTCAATCTTGTCCATTGTTGCCAAAAATCGATATTAGGAAGTAATATGTACTTAAACAACAACTTTTGCGTGAAAGATAGATATAATCCTAGCCACCTCGGATTTGAAAGATAATAAAAACGTTGAATAAACTATTTAGGATAATTATTTGTCTATAAGATCTGAATTAGATGTTCAAAAATACGCGTATAATATAATTAATAAGATAAAACATAAATATATACATGAATTATAAAAAAAATTAAGTATAAGTAATTTAATCCAAGTTCTTAACTTGAAAGCAAACGAATATGATATATTTTAAATTCAGAGGAGTCTCGTGAACGCATGCGGTGAATGCTGCGCATGCGTCAATTGCGGGATAAAGGACAGCTTGCTCTGCGACGACATTTATGAGCATTTCTACATTCTAATTTCTTCATATAGGAGAAGTATTTATTTTACACGAGAGCTCTCAACTAAGCTTATATTACATAACTTGGATCTGAAGTGACGCATGCATCAATTGTGGGAAAATAATTATTACTTTCTTTCACTTCAGATCCAAGAAATGTAATATAAGCTTAGTTCAGCGCTCTCGTGTAAAATAAATACTTCTCCTATATGAAGAAATTAGAATGTAGAAATGCTCATGAATGTCGTCGCAGAGCAAGCTGTCCTTTATCCCACAATTGACGCATGCGCAGCATGCACCGCATGCGTTCACGAGACACAAGAGTGAAATTTGGCTAACATGGCGGTCGTTACATGATGAACAAAGTGACAGATGTTTATTAAAAGGAAGCAAGGAGAGTCCAGTGTAATGGAGACGTCCCGTTTTAGTCGGACAGTCTATTCTTTTCAATCTCTGTCCAGACTTTGTCCCAACTGCAGTCGAGAGGGGAAAATGGGCCCTTTTTTGTTAACCCGCATTCGGACATGTTCCTCATTACAAAAGAACGTTCCTGTTACGCATTTTATTAATAAATATGTAATTTTCTAAATATAGAATTATCAAGGCTGTTCACTGGTGTTGGTATAAGAAAATTAAAGGAAATTTGAAAAGAGTGTTAATTTGCGGAATACAGTAGTATACTGCTGAAAGTTGAATATAAACAATAAGCAGCAAGCTGTACGCTGTGTGACAGCGACTGTGTTGCTGATTGTAGGAAGGGGTGAGTTGAATTTTTCCCGTTACTTTGGACCATACTATTTCAATTCTACAATTACTACCATAGCCTTCGTGGTCACATTTAATACTGGGGTGTAAGGAATGGCCCTTTCTTAAGACGCCCCAATGTCATCCTTGCTTCCACGTAGTTCACTCTGGACTACAATTTGCAGACTAGCGAGGCTCTGGCGTCTGTACTCACAGCTAGTGGTCTCGTGTTCTGCCGTCTGTATATATTTGTTATCAATGGCGGCGATTGGAGGGGGGCAAGGGGGGCAGTTGCCACCTCCACTTTTTGCAACTTTTGCTCCCGCACTATACTATACCTTATCTAACAAGGGAAAGTAAACTGTCCTTGCCCCCCCTAGTTTTGGCACCTTGCCCCCCCCCCCCACAGTTTTGGAACCCAATCGCCGCCACTGTCTGTTATTATCCCTTCATCCATCTTATTAGTAGCATTCAACCTCATCTTCGAAATTAGCCAAAAATGACAGAAAAGCGAAGAAAAATAAATCAAATCATTTATTCATTCACATCTAATACTCCAACAACATTTCAGATCTGTTTTGTCCACATTTTCGGATCTGCCCCCCACCCTTCAAAAAAAAACCTGCCTACGGATCTGCTACAAAGAAGTACGTAAAGAAACAGGTGCTACGATCTTATTTCAGAATTCTCATTGAATTGAATAAAATGTATACAGGTGGCTACACTGCCGGAAATGACGCATATTAATTCGGACAGTGAAAATCTTACGTAATTGTTTTCCCATCAGAATGACCGGCAGGCACTGCACGGTATCTTTTCAAAGCAAGAGTGTCGCACTCGCAAACACAATAAAACAAATTACACGTTTTCCTAGCAGAGACGTTGGGAAGAAAACATTTATTGAACCAGAAATGAAAATAGGGCGGGTCACATGCAGAATTTCAACCTTCAAACTTGAATGTTGAATAACCGCTTTTACTTCTGTGCCCTGACATGGTTCACGAACCATGCGAGACAAGACTTAGAGCAAGAAGCATTTCATACAACATCAACAATTACAGCTTTCTACACAAGGTGTGCGTTTTGTTATATAAACAATGCGTTTTACGAGTTCACATGCTTGCTGGTTCTTTTGACATTGCGTACGCGGAAATATAATATCATAGGATAAGAGACAGGGTAGGAGATTAAGGAAAAAGCATCAGAAGATGTAACAGTCGAAGTGAAACTAGGAAGGCATTCATTAAAGAAAAATAAAATATTACCCCGTACAAAAACTACCAGTAGAAAATATGTATGAGTCACATAAAGTTTGTGCTTGAAAATGTTGATACCATGCAACGCCAAGCACATACTATCTAGAAATATATTTCGGAGGGGTCTCAAAATAATAATAATAATGTTTAAATTAAAATAATTTACAATGTATTAAATGAATTAAAATATTATTAATTCAAATATTCAAATTAATTAATATATTTTAATTACATGAATAGGTAAATAGGCGGTATAAAGATTTCACAGCGCGTATTCATTATCTAGCTTACGTATAGTTAAGGTCGGCAAAGTTTGTAAAAAAAAACAACTGCCCTGGCAAGGAAATTAATGTCAAATAGATTAAGATTTCAATATACAGGGTCATCCGTTTGAGATGTCAGAAAAGTAAACCTTTATACACAAGGGGTTAATGTACGTATCTCTGAGCAGCTTGTTGTAATATAAGCAGAAAGGATGTAAGTTTCGATTGAGTGGAGGTTTACTTACTTCAGCTGCGTGGCGGCAGTAGCATGCATGTAATACTGGAAAATTTCGGATACCATACGACACACTGTGTGTGCTGTTGTGACGTGATCACCACCTTTGTTACCATACATATTAGCGCCGCCATGTGGCCGAAGTCTGTAAACCTCCACTCATTCGAAACTTACATCCTTTCTGCTTATATTACAACAAGCTGCTCACAGATACGTACTTTAACCTCTTGTGTATAAAGATTTACTTTTCTGACATCTCAAACGGATGACCCTGTATATTTAATATCAGAAAAGGACTGACGTGCGGTGAGGTCGACACTTGGGGTAGCAATCAGTGGCGTGCCCAAGGGGGGTTGGTGTGGGTCATACCCCTCCCCCTTTAGGGTCCAGTATTACTAAAAAAAACGTCAAAAACAAGAAAAGATTTCAAAATGATGAATAGGTACTTTAAAAAAGTACACAAACTCCCACCCCCTTCCGAAAATGAAAAATTATTTGATTTGACTACTAAGCCAGAGATTCCGGGTTCGAATCTCGGCTTGGTCCTAGGTGTTCTTTGTGTGTGTGTCCCTTCATAAATGTTATCGTATTATCTTCGCGATTAGCCAAAAGTGGAGGAAAAGCGGAGTAAAATAAACCTAATCAAGCAATCAATCAATGATTTGATTTTTGTTACTTAGCGTCGCTTTCTTGTCACATTTCGTTAATTGCGAAGATGATAAAATTAATGAAGGGACAAACACAAATAACATCTATGCCCAATCGGGGTTCGAACCCGGAACTCCTGGTGTCGTAGCGTACTGTGATAACCACAGTCCCCCCGGTTGGTTGATTTGTTTGTCGATTTGGTGTTTTAAGTCCACTTTATGCACAGAAAGGCTAATCGGAACTGAACCTACAGTTTCTAGTGGGATCCGAACCAATATGTGCCTCCATCGGGTACCGATCCGGGACCACTCGCACTCACCCACGGAGGTCGGCCAACAACAAAGATGAGTGGGAATACATAGTTATCGGTAAAACAAACTGCATTTTTCCTCAGTGGTAATTTTCAATTGGATTTTTGAAACATCATATTTGTATATGATTAAGTTTTTTCTTTCCAAATATTTTGCATTGCTCAATTTCCCTAATTTCTCCATTCCACGATCTCCTTACTGAAGGATCCGGGCTCGAGCCCTGGCGTGTGCATGACTGTTCCTTTGTATCCATCCTTAACCTGTTTAATTTAATCAACGTTCATCGTCATGACAGAAGTTAGGTAAAGTGATGGAAGAGCAACGCTTTTAAAAAAAATCCCTCCGAGTGCATCTGCAGGGCACTGTGCAATCAGGAGTCTAGAGTTCTCTGTTAACGATTGTCCCTCATGACATCCTTAAGCTCATTAGCTACTTATTGCGATTAAATCCCAACAGCTAGAAAAAGTGATTGGAAGTGGCAAAAATTCAACATATTAGAGGAGATAAGCCGGTAACATAGTACACTTTTTTGTAGTTTCTTCAATAATATTCATTTGGCTTTTTGAGCTCTGGGATACATTTTTCATTCCAAATTCTTTCATTATTCAATGCAGAGTACAGCGCATAGGAACAAGAATGCGCGGTCATCACGGGTTCGAATCCCGGAATGGATTATTCTTTGTAAGGTCCCTTCATCAATTTCATCACTCATCCTGATTTTCGCGATAACCTTTTCCATAATTTTTGTCTCTTCTATTTTATTACACTTTTCGTGTCCACCCCATGGGGCGCGAGGCCCCGGGCGATCGCCCACTTCGCACACCCCTTGCTACGCCACTGCCAGAGACAATATAATACCCTGTGGAGTTTTCTTTTATGCTGTCCATCTGCGTGCTGAGTTCGATTTCACAGTCTTTATAAATGGTTTAGTAACTTTAGTTATTAGATGTATTTTACTTTGTTATATTAACGACATAAGCTCGTA
This sequence comes from Lepisma saccharinum, assembly GCF_977018435.1. Classification (NCBI taxonomy): domain Eukaryota; kingdom Metazoa; phylum Arthropoda; class Insecta; order Zygentoma; family Lepismatidae; genus Lepisma; species Lepisma saccharinum. Next base: position 72,086,712 of record NC_139238.1, on the reverse strand, counting down.
TGAATTAATTTAACTACAATTTATGAAATTTACAGACGATTGGAAGGAAGTAGGCTAATTAGTGCAGTCAATTTAGACGATTTTTTTTCGAAATAAAGGAACTAATTCATAACAAGCTGAAATTTGGCATACAACGTATTTATAGCATTAATAATAACATATCAAAAGTCCCCGGCGATCACCCGTACGCTAAGTCCGCCATATTAGAAAATGGCGGACAAATTCAAGTTTCCACGAAATAAAGGAAATCATTGACATTAGCTGGGTGTTTGATTAACTATATGTCTTTCTTATAAGACTAGCAACATCAATTACAACATATTAACTGTTCTGTAGATCATTGACATGGTATGTAACGCCGCCATATTAGATGAATGGTGGACAATTTCTCATGAGAATGGAATTGACTTATAACAGAATGGAATTTGACAAATGGTTTTGGTACGTAAGGTATGACAACATTCCATAACTTTTTCCGTCTCATCAGGCGGGCTATTTCACGTGTCTCGTTCTGTTCACAAACTAAATCAGATTTTCACAATCGTAATGTACACTGGCTTCAACTAGTCATCCGGCAGTTTGTTTCCTTATACAGCATATTTGCAGAAGATACAATCAAATCTACACGTGTATCAATATACGCTGTATAAAACACACATTACTACTAACTTCGTTGACCCTGTACACCTGTAGGTAACACTGTGATCAGAAATATGTTCCAAAAACTGTGGTGGAGAATACAGTTCCATGCAAGCAGGCTTAAGATGTCCAGATTATGTGCCCCTTGCCAAGGTGTTTCTGCACGAAATCCATTCTTGCTTTCGTGACAACGATGAAAGCGGCGAACTCTTTGATACAGGTATGTTTTTTGTGGTGTGTTATGAAACAGTTCCTTTATTTTTCCTATTTTGACTGCCTGCACTATACAAAATATAAATGAATTCTTAAGAATGTCTCACACTTACAAAGAGTCAGTAAATTGCGGATAGATGGCTCTACCTTACTACTAAGAAATAGAAGTGGAAATATGTAGATCTAACTCCAAATAGAGCCATTTAGAACTGTAACTGTAATTCCTATTACTAACAGTAATATACTTTGTTGATGAAATGAAAGAAGTTTGTTTAAACAAACCGTTTTCGGAGTTATGTTCCAGTGTTTCTCACAATATAATGTTTTACCTTCTTTTTGATGTATAGGTAATCTCCAAGATATTCATTCTTTTATATTGTTTTGGTTTTCCAACGGTTTTGTGACCCCGTATTTACAGAAAGTTGCGTATGTCTCAGTGATGACTGATGTGGATCATCGTTGACTAAGGAGTTTAAACTGCCTTAATTAAATCCCGATGGTCATCCTGAACGTGGAGAATCACTCAAGTCAGAATTGCTTGCTCTCTTTAGAATGGCAAAACCATTTTCTTTCCCTGCATTATCCTTTTAGAGCCTGATTTTTTGTAATGGAACAAACTGGCAGTTTGAAAAATTTTTTGTACGTGTAAGACTTCCTTTGGCAGGATTGACAACAAAAAAATTTCTGACATTGTAATAATACTAATTACAACTAATGAGACCTGAAAGTCCCGACAGGTCACTAACGTTCTGTGTATAAACAGAGAAATGATGTATATCATATGGTGCTTAGTTATATATACTCCTTCAACACTTACATTCAAAATATCTACACCCTACCTGTTGTATTTTAGAATATACTCCTCATAAGACAAATATATACATTAAAAGACAAGTGAGCAAGATAGAGTAAATAACAAGAGTCATCACTCTTGACCTCCCAACAGTGGCGTACCCTGGATTTTCGTAAGGGAGTGAGTTATATATACTTTTGTATTAGGCAGCCCTTATTTTCCATCTTTTCCCCCTTTTTGACGGTCTTTTTAAAAAATACTAGACCAAACGGCAGGAAGAGGGGTGTTATTACCCCCACCAACACCCCGTTCGGCACGCCACATCCTTAGATGTGCTACCTAGAACATTGGGATATGAAAGGAAGTGGGGGGGGGTTGGTGGGGGTCATAGCCCCATTTGGCCCAGTATTCGTAAAAAAAATAACGTCAAAATTAGGAAAAATAGCAAAATGAGGACTGACTGCTAAGAAAAAATGTATATACCACCACATTTGAAAATCTGGGGCACGCCACTAGTTTAGAAGTACGGAAAATATATTAATATTTTTTTATAGAAGTAGACACCAGAAGCCTGTTGGAACTGCACAGTCCCAAGTAATATTTTCCATATAAAACAACTTTCCGATCATATTTGGCCAAAGTTATTTTATAGACATTTTTATGTGAGTTAAGAATAAGTTATAAAATATTCTGGGGTACTTACAGTTATTCTAATATCTAATTTTCATAAATGTAAGACCACTGCACTTTTATGAGGTCAATATGGCTGCATTACTGACGCTTAGGTCTAAGAAATTGCTTACTGCTCCCTTGCATATAATTTCAGCAGCGCCTGCTGTTTGTTGTGCGTAATAAACACTACACATAACATGAACACACAAGTCCCGCCGAGACAGATTGTTGTTGATTTGGTGTTTTAAGTCCACATTATGCACATGAAGGCTAATCGGGGCTGGACCTACAGTTTATAGTGGTATCCGAACCACTGTGGCAAGTGCCTCCACCGGGTATCGAACAAGGCGGCGACGACGAGACAGAAACCTAATGTGTCATGTAGCAAGCATTTGTAGGATGTGGGACTTTAAAGTTTCGTCAGTCGATAGTTAAGCTTTATTGTTGGCATTCTTCCCGTACAAAGCACAAATGTTTTCAGCCCAATCCGCTACCTCTCCTCCTCTGTTAAATTCAGACAGAAGAATATGTCTGAAGTGTTCGCTTCTTTCCACTTCAAACTTGTTAAAAAACTCAATATGCTGACCAAGGCAGAAATTTATTTTATTATAAATGTTTGTACTTGGTACAGAGTCTGAAGAAGACCTTGCTAGAAGGTTGAAACGTTACGTTTAGTTTATGTTTTATAATAAAATAAATTTCTGCCTTGGTCAGCATATTGAGTTTTTCATATCATGGAAACAAGGCTTAATGGTGTTATTCACAATTATTGTTCATTCGTCCACACCACAAATAACACTGTGTTAATTCAAATCTGCAAAATGCGATGCTTATTCACAAGCACAACAATGTCACTCCAATTGATGAACGTTAAACGATAAACAAACTCTAACACCGCAGTGTTGCCATCCCAAGCACAAACACGAACATATGCATCAGCCCAATATGACGAAGAAACACTCGCAAAGAACACCGGTTCCCAGGCCGGGATCCTAACCCGGGACCCTGGTGCCTTAACGCACTGAAGCCGCATGATCCTACACCACACATTACACCGCTCCGGATTGCACATTACGGTGCAAACGGTGCGGACACCAGATACTCTACCTGACACCGAATGAACGAAGTAGACGAGTCGGTGTTATCTGTAGGTAATGTGTTTGAAAATTTGGTCATTCTTCCAAGTTGCATTAATAGAAGTACATCTCCTGTCTTACACACTTCTTACTCTTGTTGATTTTGTTTATTTTACCTCGCTTTCCTGCCATTTCTGAGGTTGAGTGATAACATGATGAAATTAATAAAGGAACACCAACAAAGGAAATCCATGGAGACCGGGATTGGAACCCAGGACCGCTGGCTTTGTAGCGCGTTGTGCCAACCACTTCGTCACGGAGGTCGGCATAAGTCTTCATATATTTGTTATAGGAGAATCGTTGATTGTGGGCTATTTCTTTGGAAGAAAATTTCCAACAGAAGTAAGTTACACTATCTTGATAAGTACCTGTTACTGTAACTTCGTTACTTTGTGAAATGAGTACCTATTACTGTAACTTCGTTACTTTTTAAACAAGTAACTGTTACTGTAACTTCGTTACTTTGTGAAATGAGTACCTATTACTGTAACTTCGTTACTTTTTAAACAAGTAACTGTTACTGTAACTTCGTTACTTTGTGAAATAAGTACCTGTTACTGTAACTTCGTTACTTTGTGAAATAAGTACCTGTTACTGTAACTTCGTTACTTTTTAAACAAGTAACTGTAATTCAGTTACTTTTAAAAAGTAACTTACCGAACACTGGCAAGAATCCAATGATGAATTGCACAGATGTGGAATCAGAGCCGGTCCTAGGGAGGGGCAACTCGGGCCCTAGCCCCCAAGGATTTTCTCCAGTCATTTCCCTGTTTCTGCGCGGCTCTGAGGCCCACCCAGCTTCATATCAATGCAATCCTGAAGGGTATAAGCGGCCGGGCGTGATGCTGATCACATCATCCCACCTATGGCCGACGTCAAGATCTATCTCCACATCACTCCATATGCCTTCATGGCAAGCACAGGGGTACCTTTACCATTTTTTTTACTTACATTGTAAAGAAAGTACTACATAAGAATCATATTGGGGTGTAAGGTGTGACCTTTTGAAAACGAGTCCAAATGTCAACTTCACTTCCACGTAGTACGTCCTGGTTACTGCAGTCTTGAAGGTAAACGAGGCTCTGGCGACTGTACCTACGGCCGGTATAATCCGCTATAGGGTTGTATTTTGTCCATATTTGTGCTGAGTGTCCCTTTAAAGCCTCAGCTTTTAACTGTAAGCATATTTTAGTCCCTAGGGCTACCGTAAAGGGCTGGACATCGTATAATATGACGGGTGCAAATAGCCTAAGTGCTGACGCAGCCATAATTTTAAATTTTAATCAGTCATTCAATAAAAAAACCTTCTCGAAAAAGATCCATAATTTTCAGATTCGACCAGAAACCTCTTCCGATCCAATCCGAGGACTGAACCCAGAAGCTACTGCCTATGAACCTCCTGTTGTACTTCCAAACCCATTCTTCCCCAGTAATACCACAACTTCTGATAGATGCAAGAGGTATATTTTAATTTTAATGAATTAGTGTAGATACAATATGCGTTTAATTCTAGAATGAAATCATAAAGTGAAAATATAATTTTATATGAAACAATGTTAAATTCACTATTGTGTCAAATTCAATAATAAACAAAAGTGAATTATGATATCATATCCACATTGAACATATATTGTAATTTATATAATGAACGTCGCTCTTTTGGCACATCGGAGATGAAAAGAAAGACTAATTTACAATTTTTTATTAGTCTTCCATAGATCTTGGATTTAACCTTCAACCAGTTCTGCTCATTGCTCGTAGGTAATGATGTAAATATCAATCTCACTTCCACGTAGGACACCCTGGACTGCATTTTGCAGACTAACGAAGCTCTGGCGTCTATGCTTACGGCCAAGTATTCCTCTCTGGGAATTGTGTTATGTGTTTGTGATTATGTCCCTTCATGTATTTAACCTTATCGCCATTCATCCCCATCTTCACAATTTTCCAAAAGTATGAGAAAAAGGACACAAAACAATCAATGCTATAAATTCATTCAAGCAAAGTTGATACATTGTAAGTCTTAATGTATTTATTTCATTACAATTAATAATATGTGTAATTTGTTTACGAGACAATTTCCAACAGAAAGTAACTTTAAAAATGACTTATACTTACTTTTCAAGTATCAGTAACTATAACCGAGTTACTTTATAAAATGAGTAACTGTAATAGTAACTCAGTTACCTTTTTAACCGAGCAACTGTATCTGTAATTCGGTTACATTTAAGAAGAAGCTTTCCGAACAATGGTAAGTATCCAGTGACCAATCGAGTACCAGTAACTGTAACGGAGTTACTTTCTGATACGAGTAACTGTTACCGTGTTACTTTCTTAACCAAGTAACTGTGACTGTAAATCAGTTACTTTCCGAACACGAGTAACAATCCGGTGGTCAAGAAAATAGAGTACCAGTAACTGTAACGGAGTTACTTTCTTATACGAGTAACTTTTACTGAGTTACTTTCGTAACCAAGTAACTATGACTGTAACTCAATTAAATAGTAACTTCTCTCAAGTTAAGAAGCGTTGATCTACCATAGGAGATGCCACATGCAAAAGTGAACTTACGAGTATCCAGTTTTTCTCCGAGTATAGGCAAACTCCACAACATGAGGGTGAGTAGGGACCAGTATACAATCATCGCACTTCCTGTCCTGACCAGCATCGCTCTTTCCATTAATCTTCTTCCTTCCTCTTTGGGCAAAAGATTCTAGCACCAACGGACTACTTTTTTGGCACCCGGTAGTCACCACGCACGGTGCCAGCAGATAGCGCGGTGATCTTCTCTTTCCACCAACAGAACTCGTAATGTGAAAATGAGTTTCGGGTCCCCCAACGGGAAGCAGTCGTAGGTGAAAGTGTGTGCCCCCTTTTTATCGCGAGGAAGTCGAGCCTTTCATAATGTCGGAGAAAGAGGGGGCTGTCGGCGGGGAGGTAAGAAAAAGCTTTTGGTACCTGCTAAGCGCCGCCAGCGAGTGCTGAATCAATTGCAAATTGTGACCCCTTTCTGAAGAACGTTCTGTCAAGATTGGAGAACCATGCGGGAAATGATGACTTTCAATCTCGCCACTGTAGTTCCGGGGTTCGAATCCCTGCTCGGTGTTTTTTATGAGTATCATAAGTATCATCACTCATCCTCGTCGCCGCGATTAGCAAAATGTGGCAGAAATTTATTTCTGCAAACAAATTGCCAACCTCCATGCTAAAGTGTTTAGCACGCTACCACGCCAAGCTAACTCGGCCTGAGTATTGATTGTGCGTGTCGCCTCATCAATTTCATCATAGCGTCACTAGACTCTCGGCATGCATTAGAAGTAAACTAAACCAAATTAATTAATAAATGAACTGCGCACTTCAATGTAGTCGGATTTCTTCATAAATGAAGGCTGAACTTCGCCCATGAATAAATAATTTCTAATTCTAATTTCCTCACGAGAGATTTCTTTGACGTCCAATTCGTGGCACCACTCTGAGCACTCTTTGTTTTATTTCTTCAAAACTTGTGCGTGAAAGATTCCCTGACAATAACCGTCGGAAAGAAGGCCGAAAATGAGAGGTGCAAGTAGCCCTATGTAATTTGTTTAAAGTTTAACAGAAGGTGCTTCCATCTCGTGACTATCACATGTAACGAACCTGAGAGTTTAAGATTTTATATTTATAAGAAGTTAAGATTTTTAAAATGTTTGTTATTTCAAATAATGTTCAAGTTGTCACAAATAATTATACTTAGACTGATACAGTTGTAGTTGCAACTTTTATACATGTTTATAAATACGTCAAAATCTGTTCGTGTTGACGTCACTTTCTAATCTCAGCCGAGGAAGTGAACTAACCTGAATGTTTCTCACCTGACGACAGACTGAGTTTGAAAAACAATTGAAGGTGAAAAATAATAAGAACTGGGGAAACGGAGAGAATTGAAGTATAGATTTTGGTTTTTCGAGTTTTCTTCTTGCCGATAAGTTGAAAGTAAACAATTAATTATGTTCTTTGACTTTCGCTTTATGTGAGGGAATATACCAACGTTAGTAGTGAATGTTCTAGTGTTGTACTGGTAAGTGATTATGAAATATAAGCGTTTATAAAACTGCGTTTTAACTTTGAAAACAGTGTTGTGTTTTTTCTTTTCTACCCAGCAAGCCCTGATGATTTGCAGATTCTCATGTTCCCGACTAAAGGAGTAGCGGAGTAACTTTCTGACGACTGGTGTCCAACTGGAGTACGTTGCATAGTTATTTTGGCACACCAACGCGGGGCTCGAGTGCATAGTTATTTTGGTACAATCGTGGGGACTTGAGTGCAAAGTTATTTTAGCAATTAAAACGTGATACCCGATTTAGTGCATACTGAAAGTGTTCGTCCATAAAATTCACGAAGGTGATATTGAAAGTCCTTGGAATTCACGAAGGTAAAAGTGTGATAGTGAAGTGAAGGTATTAACTGGTAAGAGCCATAGACGGTGTAGTAGATTGGAGAAAGACGCGACAGGAATGAATCTGCGAAGCAGAGGAAGAACGACAATGGATGCAGAAACCAAGTTTGGATGCTGTGATGATCTCACCAATGACAGGGAATTCTTCCAGTGTTGCCAATGTTTGCAGAGGTTTCATAGTAGTTGTGATGGGCAGGAAGTAACGTTGGCATCAAATAAAGAGATGCGATGCAAATCATGCTTGTCATCACCAGAAACAGAACCAGAACCGAACGTTCCTACCAAACCCTCATCAGATCACTGGCTACTTGATTGGTTGATGAAAGACAAAGCAGAGCGAAACCAGAAAGAAAAGGAGGATGAAGACCGTAGACAGAAGGAAAGGATAGAGGAGGAGAAACAGCGTAAGAAAGAGATGGCTCAGATAGAGAAAGTTCGAAAGAAGGAGATGATGGAGTTTAAGCTCATAGTTGAGTCTATAGAAGAAAAGAGAAGGAAAGAGAAAGAAGAAGAAGAAGAAAAGAGAAGGAAAAAGAAGAGGAAGAAGAAAAGAGAAGGAAAGAGAAAGAGGAAGAAGAGGAAAGGAGAAAGAAGGAAAAAGAAGAGGAAGAAGAAAAGAGAAGGAAAGAGAAAGAGGAGGAAGAGGAAAGGAGAAAGAAGGAAAAAGAAGAGGAAGAAGTTAAGAGAAGGAAAGAGAAAGAGGAGGAAGAGAGAAAGAGAAAAGAAGACTTAGATATTTTCCGTGCATTGATTGAAAACCAGGAAGAAAGGAGGATACAGGAAGATATAAAACTAAGGTCAGAGTTACAGGCTCTATTCTCTCAACATAAACTTGAACAGGTAGAGAGCGTCAGAGGAGAGATAGAAAAGCTTAGTATTAAAGTCACTGAAAAGGTGGACGAAAGGGTAAAGGAAATTGTGGAAGAGCAGCTAGAGTTCTTAACAGTTCGGCAAGGACGGATAGAGAAGGAACAGGAGCAATTGAAGAAGAATATGGAAACCTGCCTTGAAATTGTCCAGTCTGGAAGAGAATCTGAATGTGACTCTCCACAGAGAGTTCAAGAATTAAAGAGTTCTGTAGAGTCTATTAATGTAGCACTACAAACCTTTGGTGAACGAACAGAACTCATAGAAAATATAGTGCAAGAACAGAAAGTTGAAATAAAGGAAGCTGGAGAAAAGGTTAATTTTCTCCATGAGAAGGCTAAAAAGATGGAAGTATATCTTCGCCAAGAAATTCAGGAACAGACAGTTACAATTATAAGTAGGGTCAGTGAACTGCAGGAAAAGATCCATAATTTACAGATTCGACCAGAAACCTCTTCCGATATAGTGCCTGATCCAATCCGAGGACTGAACCCAGAAGCTACTGCCTATGAACCTCCTGTTGTACTTCCAAACCCATTCTTCCCCGGTAATACCACAACTTCTGATAGATGCAAAAGGCCTAGAGAAAAGGATAGTAATGACGGTTTTTCTCCTCGTCGAAGAACAGAGTTTAAGATGCCCAGAATGGCTGATATCGCTAACATTCCGAAGTTTAAAGGCGATATCGAAGCTCAATCTGCCGAACGATATCTGCGTGAATTAAATGTCAGTTTTGACTTAATGCAAGTGCCTGAGCACTATAGATTGGAATTATTACCTCAGGTTTTCACCGGCAAGGCTGAGCATTGGTTAGCTGGTAATATGGACAACTTTGTGAATTATGCTGATTTCTGTGCACGCTTTAAGGATGAATTTGCATCAGAAAAGGCGAAACAAAGCCAACTAGCGGCTGTGAGGAACCGAAGGTATTCTCGCCTGGCCCACGACAACTTAGAGAGTTTTGCCTGGAGTGTCTACGCAGCGTATAGAAACCTAGCTGACAATTTTAATGAGAGTGAAGTACTTAATTTGATCATTGGACAGTTGCCGTATCGCATTCGAAATCTTTGTCTGGCGCATGCTCCACGAAGTGTGGATGAATTGACACACTTCTTAAAGGACTTCGATATTTATGATGACCCTGATTCCTGGAAGAATAAAGAAGACCCTAAGAATAAAGAGGCTGCAGGCAATAAAAGTTTTAAGATCCGGAATATCCAGACGGATTCAGAGAGTCGAGGAGGAAATTTCTCACGACCTCGAAGATTCAACAGAGGATTAGGCAGGAGAGGCTTCAACCGAGATCAGAACGAAAGACAGGGAAACTCCTACAGGCCTCGTCTAGAACAAAGGCAAATTTCTCCAGACAGATGGCGTTACCAAGAACGAAGTAATCCTACTTCGCCAAGAAGGTACTCTCCACCACGTAGAGGTGACCATTGTGGTTCCTTCTCACCACGACATGACGTTGCCTCAGAGCAGGAAGAAGCAGTGGAGACTACCAGAGAGTTTCTGCAAAACCAGCGATCCCAATCATGTCAAACAAACTAGGACCTTGTCTAGGTGTTTCGCTTCCGTTTAGGCAAGGAGCCTCTGAGGAGCGTCCCATACAAGAATTACATGTAAATTTTCAGTTAACAGAAATGGAAGAAATTAATTTACAAAGCCAATTAAAATCAGCTCGAACATCAAAAACTAAGTACAAATCTCCTGCAGTTCCTGCAAAATTAATGGACATCCCGGTGACTTGCATTATTGATACTGGAAGTGAATGTTCAATATTAAGTTACGAGATCTGGACCCAGTTAATTAATCTGATACCAGGCATTCAAATGCAAAAAGTTTCTGACATAAGACTGGTAGATTTTTCCGGAAGTCATAAGAAGAGAGTGTTCGGAAGTAGACGGGTAGAACTGGAAATTGGTGGCATGAATTTTAGCACAGAAGTATTCATCTTAAAAGGTTTTCGTACGGATCTTCTTCTAGGTATGCCTTTTCTAAGACAGCACGAAGCAGAAATAAGTTTCAGGAAGAATTCAGTTACTTTGTTGTTTGGTAGAACTCCTGATCAAGAAGAAGGGAATCCTGTAGATATAGAAATAGTGCGGTACATCCAAAAGGTCCAGGATGAGGATGAGAAGTGGATGTATAAAACCGCGGACCTCAGAGAGAAGGTTGAAACTATTAATATTTTAAATGATTCCCAGAAGCAGGAGCTATTAAACGTGCTGACTCGTTATTTAAAGGTATTCTCTGAGAAGCCCGGAACAATGGAGAGCGCTGAGTGTGAAATACTCTTAACAAGCACCGAACCAGTCCATCGCCCACCATACACCGTGCCACTTTCAAAAAGGGCTGCTCTGGAAAAGGAACTAGACTTATGGAAGGCCTGGAATATCATTCAACCGTCAGTATCTCCTTACTTAAATCCTCTATTGGTTGTAGACAAGCCAGATGGGAGTGTCAGACCATGCATAGATTTCAGACTGCTAAACTCCATCATGTTAATACCTAAAAGTTCGGTTCCGCCAATTGACGAGTCTCTTCAGAAGTTTAAAGGATCGCGGTATGTTACAAGTCTGGATCTTGCCTCTGGTTATTTACAGATTCCTTTAAAACCAGACTGCCGCAAATACACAGCGTTCTCATATAAAGGCAGACAGTATGAATTTTTGAAAATGCCTTTTGGTTTGTGAAATGCTGTGTCCACTTTTGTATACGTAATGCATCGAGTGTTTGGGCCAGAAACAGAGCATTTCTTAACAGTTTATATCGACGACCTGTTGATTTTCGATTCGGATTTTAACACTCACATTCAGCACATACAAGAAGTACTTCAAAGACTGAAAGACGTAGGTCTTAAAGTGAAACTTAGGAAGTGTAATTTTGTTAAGGGAGAACTAGTGTATCTAGGACACTTGATTTCTGGAGACCATGTTAGAGTTGATCCAAAAAAGAATGAAGCAATTTTAAAATTCCCAAAACCTAAGTGTAAGAAGGATGTTCGAAAATTTTTAGGTTTAGCAAATTGGAGGCGGAAGTTTATAAAAGACTTTTCCATCAAAACAGAGCCTTTATTAAGATTGCTCTCAAAGTCTGCTAAATGGAACTGGGGCCAGGATCAAGAAACTGTTTTTGACCAGCTGAAAATTGAATTGACAAATACCCCAGCCCTAGCTCAGCCTGATCTAAACAGAGAATTTTGTATTCAATGTGACGCCTCTACCAAAGGTCTAGGTTGCATCTTATTTCAAGAACAAGGCGACGAGAAAACTTTCGTGCAGTACGCTAGCAGAAAATTAAAAGAAAATGAGAGAGACTATTCGATTCACGAATTGGAATGTTTGGCTATTCTTTTTGGTATCAACAAATTTGAAATATATTTGAGAGGAAGGCATTTTAAAATATATACAGATCATCGTGGATTAATGTGGCTTCAAAATTCTAAAAATTGGAATTGCAGGCTTACAAGATGGTCTCTAAAATTGCAGTCTTACTCTTTTGAAATTAAATACATCCGAGGAAGGGATAACGTGGTACCGGATATTCTGAGTCGCTATCCCATCGACGAAGGCAAAGGGAAGGAAGAAGCTAACTATTTCCATGTAAATTATATATGGCAAGAAAGAGGAGAAATGGAGGACATAACAAATTGGGCTGAAGCACAAGTGATGTTTTTTTGCCAGAGCATAATAAAGCTTTTGAATAAGCCAGAAACTGAAGACTCTCCGACTGAAACTAAGGTGAAAAACGTGTATCAGGTTTATGGAAGTCTCTTATTCCGAAAAACCTCCGGTGAAGAATTTACTTGGAAATTGTGTGTCCCTATAAAGTTCAAAGAAAAAGTGCTTCGGGAAAATCACGACGAACTAGGACATTTCGGGGTAGCAAAAACCCTAAAGAGAATAAAAAGTAGATACTTTTGGCCAAAGATGAAACAGGATGTTGTTAAGCACACTAGGGATTGCCTCGTATGTGCCAAGACTAAAATGGACAAGTTAGGAATCATCAAAGACAAGTTACATATTAATCAAAAGAGTCCTCACGATCTACTATCAATAGACCTGATCGGTAAATTGCCCATGTCCCAAGGATTCCAATACATTCTATCCTTGGTAGATTTAGGAACAAAGTTCGTCTCCGTTTACCCACTGAGGCGTGGCACCGCCAGAGAAATAATCAATGTGATGGAGAAAGGGTACTTCACCCATTTTCCTAAAGTCAAGGCAATCTTATCGGATCGAGGTACACAATTCACTTCTGCGCTGTGGAAAGAATATTTGGACAAAAAGGGTGTTAAGTATTTATTCATTACGGCCTATCACCCTAGTAGTAATACTATAGAACGTATGAATCAGGAGATTGTTCGACTGCTCAGATTATTTTGTCATCACGAACATCAAAGTTGGTCGAAATATTTATCAGAAATTGCCTGGTTACTGAACAATTCTGTTTCGGACACTACTGGGTATGCTCCTTCAGAACTATTTTTCAATCGCCCTGTGCCCAATGAAATATTGGACCACTTCTATTGGCCTGATAACGAAGATGACCCTCATTTAACTAACTGGGATAGAAAGATGTTTATGGCGAAGAAAAGGGAACGCTCGAAAAGTGACAGGAGAAAATTCAAAGTCAAGTGCAATGCTCTTCAGCTAAAGGAAGGAGATTTGGTGCTCGTAAGAAATCACAAACTAAGTTCTAGGAAAAATAAAACCATCGCTAAGTTGTTTGAGGTATATATTGGTCCCTACATTGCAACAGATATTCGAAGCAATACTACCCTACTGTTACATCCCAAGTCCAAGAACCCGATCGATCGAGTAAATTTTGACAATCTTAGGATCTTTAATTGTTCTCAAGAACACAGACAAGCATTGGTTGGTGAAGTTGACTTAGTGTCAAGATAATTTCTATATTTAAAGTTTCATGGTATACTCAAAATTTTTTCAGAACTTGTAAATTACAATTTCTTCAAAAATTTTCCCCAGACGAGGGGCAATTGTAACGAACCTGAGAGTTTAAGATTTTATATTTATAAGAAGTTAAGATTTTTAAAATGTTTGTTATTTCAAATAATGTTCAAGTTGTCACAGATAATTATACTTAGACTGATACAGTTGTAGTTGCAACGTTTATACATGTTTATAAATACGTCAAAATCTGTTCGTGTTGACGTCACTTTCTAATCTCAGCCGAGGAAGTGAACTAACCTGAATGTTTCTCACCTGACGACAGACTGAGTTTGAAAAACAATTGAAGGTGAAAAATAATAAGAACTGGGGAAACGGAGAGAATTGAAGTATAGATTTTGGTTTTTCGAGTTTTCTTCTTGCCGATAAGTTGAAAGTAAACAATTAATTATGTTCTTTGACTTTCGCTTTATGTGAGGGAATATACCAACGTTAGTAGTGAATGTTCTAGTGTTGTACTGGTAAGTGATTATGAAATATAAGCGTTTATAAAACTGCGTTTTAACTTTGAAAACAGTGTTGTGTTTTTTCTTTTCTACCCAGCAAGCCCTGATGATTTGCAGATTCTCATGTTCCCGACTAAAGGAGTAGCGGAGTAACTTTCTGACGACTGGTGTCCAACTGGAGTACGTTGCACACAGTTGCGTCATGGCCTCCACTCGAGTGAGAAATCCTGTTCTCTTTAGAAGAATTTTCTCCAAATTTATGGTAAAATAAAGCGTGTCCATGAGAAATTTAGAGAACTCATCGTAGCCCTATTTCTGGTGTTCGCAATGTTCTATATGCCAGGTATGTTTCTTCCTTTAACATGTACAGTCACCAGCATAGAAAGTGGGACACCTAGATCCTGAAATATATTTTCCCCGCAATGCGTTATGTGTGTTGCCTATCTCTACGGCGATGGGCCAACTTCAATAGCAACTTTTCAATAGGAAGCTCTGCTATCGGCTCAGAGTTAGGCAACACACATAACGCATTGCGGGTAAGCTAGTATTTCAGGATGTCAGTGTCCCATTTTTATTTTCTGTGAGTGTACTTGTAAGTATATAATTCTAGCTCTGTATCAGTTACATGTGGAGTTGTCCTTCGTAACGAAATGGTTAGCGGTCCTGGGTTCGATTCCTGGCAGAAGTTGGTAGTTAGAGGCCTTTTGCGCAATTTACTTTAGATATAACCCGTTAGCTGTAACGAAGGTACACGCAAGACTGAGCCAACTTCCGGATTGGTTATCACAGCGCACTGAGCGTGGGTGTTCTTTGTGAGGTCCCGTCATGTTTTTCACACATATCATCACTCATCCTCATCTTTGCGATTAGCCAAAAGTGACAGAAGTAAAATAAACCAAATCAATCAATCAACATGATTTGCATTTATCTCATATTTCAACAAGACACGGAAAACAGCACAGAGGGTTGGCTGTAATTGCTGTAAATCTAGCCACCAGGATCTCGTTTACCTACAAGAACACATAATCTAGGAGGTACACACAAAACCCAAAATGTATCATTTGACACATATTTGCATGTTGACTCCAATAAAACATTAACGTGTATAAAATGCAAATGATGCACTTTTTGGTTTGTAAAAAATCTCACAGAAATGCATAAATGGTACTTTTATCATCTGATGTTCCGTGTGATGCACTCCAAGTGCATCATTTGCATTTTGTGCACGTTAATGCGTTATTGGAGTCTGTTTGTACTAAGTGAAGTTGGGACGTTCACTTCTCACTGGAATTCGAAACGATTACTCCTCCCACACGAACAGATCTACGACTTCATAACACACACTGTGCTGTCGCACTGGATGTTCCAATCAGTCGCCTATTAAACACTGTATATCCCAATCAGTCGTCTATTAAACACTGGATATCCCAATCAGTCGCCTATTATATACTGGATGTCCCAATCAGTCGCCTATTATATACTGGATGTCCCAATCAGTCGCCTATTAAACACTGGATGTCCTAATCAGTCGCCTAATACTGGATGTCCCAATCAGTCGCCTAATACTGGATGTCCCAATCAGTCGCCTATTATATACTGGATGTCCCAATCAGTCGCCTATTAAACACTGGATATCCCAATCAGTCGCCTATTATATACTGGATGTCCCAATCAATCGCCTATTATATACTGGATGTCCCAATCAGTCGCCTATTAAACACTGGATGTCCTAATCAGTCTCCTATTAAACACTGGATGTCCCAATCAGTAGTTTATTAAACACTGGATGTCCCAATCAGTCTTTTATTAAACACTGGATGTCCCAATCAGTATTTTATTAAACACTAGATGTCTCAATCAGTCGTCCATTAAACACTGGATATTCCAATCAGTAGACTATTAACACTGGATGTCCCAATCAGTCGTCTATTAAACACTGGATATCCCAATCAGTCGTCTGTTAAACACTGGATATCCCAATCAGTCGTCTGTTAAACACTGGATATCCCACTCAGTCGTCTATTAAACACTGGATATCCCAATCAGTCGTCTGTTAAACACTGGATATCCAAATCAGTCGCCTATTAGAGACTGGATATCCAAATCAGTCGCCTATTAAACACTTTATAAAGTGTGAGGCAGGCTAGGGATGGCCGCAAAATCCGGATAACGGATATTCAGATTTCAAATTTTATCAATTATCGGTTTCGGATGTAACGGATAATCTGGATATTTGAATATCCGGATAATTCGGATATTTGTAGTGAATCTGCACAGTAGAAATACGATGACAAATAAAAGAATATGCGGAGATCAAGTACAACGGATAAATAATAAAAAAAACTGTATTGATAATGCACGCATACGAGTATTTCGGATATCCGAACGCATCATATAATAACCAGACACTTCGGAAAATCGGAATATCCGGACATTTCGGATAATTCGGATATCCAGAAATAAAAATGTCCGATATCCGGATAAATCTTTGTAATGATTTGGCCATCTCTAGCAAAGACAGGCAATGAGGTATTTAGGGGAGGTCCAGGGGGTACGGATCCCCCGAAAGATTTACTAAGTACTAAAATTAAATAATGAAAATAATGCGAGAATAAAATAACTAATGGAGAGTTATTTATTTTCGCCGCACTTACTGGAAGGCAAGAATAATACGACATTGAATGACAGTACCAAAGAAGATATGTAATAATATACACATTACTATGAACTTAACTTTTCGTCAACTGGATCTAACATCCTATTTTAATGTTCAATAAATGTTCAATTCTTTATCTATTTGACATTAATTTCCTTGCCACGTATTTCTTTTTTTTACAAATTTTGCCGACCGTGATTGTACATAAGCTGGATAATGAATACGTGCTGTTATATCACCATTCTCATACTGTCATTTTGCTTATTCATGTAATAAAAATATAATATTAATTTGAATATTTTAAATAATACTATTTTAATAAAATATAATAAGTATTTTAATTTAAATATAATAATGATAATTATTATTATTAGATACTTGGTTCGAACCCCCCGAAATTTATTTCTAGATACGAGTCTGAAGAGAGGCTAGTTAGTGTATATGTCTTGAATTTGTGGCCACTAGAGGGCGCTCACTGCACTTCAAGATCAGTAACTATTAGATAAGTAAAAAGTACTGCGGGGAAAGTACCATCTTTTACAAGATTGCAATATCAAACTCAATTAGCACTCATGAATCAGGTGACGAGAAATCTTTACCAGAGCAAACATGATAATGTTTGACGGAATGAGGCAGTGAGCGAGGCAGGAAGGCTTCGTCGGTCACGTTCATACAGTGGGAGACTTCTCCGATTCGTGAATGTTGTGCGCTCCATTCAATCCATTAATTGAGTTCATTTATATTACTTCACTGTTCTGCCACGTTTGGCTAATCGCGAAGACGAGGATAAGTGACCAGTGGCGCAACCACAGGGGGGCATTGCCAACCCGACCCCCCAATCATGGACGGATATGGGTTCCAGAGGGACAAACATTTACGGCCAAGGATACGTGCAGGCTGCAATTACCGCCAACAATTTCAAATTTTATGCAAAATATAAATACTTTTCGTAAAGTTTTATCGGTCGCTTCGCTCGCAATGCCTTCTTTTCTTCAGAGCCGTAGCTAGGGGCCGGCGGGAGTCGGCCCTGGGCGCCGAACGATCTAAATGAAAAAAGTATTAAGAGAGAGAGAATGCCATGGCGCCCCGTTAAATTATTTGCACAATATTATATCAACATTGATTTCAATCTCCAAAAAATTGAATCTGAAAATTATTTTCGATATGCATTTGTCAAACATTTTCTGTCTTTCAAAAATAATTTGTGTGCTTGTTTTCCATTATTAATGTGAAATTAAACGTGTTGAAGAAATAATACAAACCGTCTGTATTTAGCACCGACTTCTACCCCTTTTTGCGTACTTTACGAGGATAATAACGTCTACTTCTACTACAACTACTACTAATGATAATCATAATGTAATAATAATTATTATAATTTTTATTGTTGTTATGTTTATCCTGGTACTTGCCCCTCCCCTGACAAAAAATCGTGGTTGCGCCTCTGTGAGTGACAATATGATGAAGGACAAAGAACATTCACGCCTAGCCCCGGAATCGAACCCAGAACCTCTGGCGTAATGACGCACTTTACAGTTTTACTCGACTAGATAGTCACAAGATGGCACCACCCTCTGTTAAACCACAAACAAATTAAATAAAGCAACTTGTTCTTCTAACTATCGACCTCCTTTCTTACATTAATTCTAAATGAATCTTTTACACAGAGATGTTGAAAAATGAAGGGAGAGTTCTCAGAGTGGTGCAGGCAATTTATCATCAAAGAAATCTCTCGTGAGCAAATTGAAGCAAATGAGAAATTAGTTCTGAGTTTGTTAAGTGGATCCCGAATTTTTATCTTGTTGTAACGTAGCTTGATGTGAAGTTTCAAAGAACACGTAATATTAATAATAATCGAGTATCCAAGCAATTTCAAGAATTGTGCTCGATATGTATTTTATGTGAACATATTCAACATAATTTTAAGGGCACAAGTTGTTCAAATTGAAATCTGTATCAAATTTATAAACTCAAAATAGCATAGCAACTTGAATATATTAAGAAACCAATTTTGTAAACTATTAATTACATTTCACATCGCAAATTATTGTGGAATGTACAAATGTAGGGACAGATTCAAGAATAATTAATGCATACAGGACTTACTTATATTTTGTTACAAATATTTGAGCATCTTTCGATAAATAACAGTTTCCGTATTTTTTGGTCTACATCCTGTCTTTCAACTTGGCAGTCTATTTTAGGTGACCGTAAGCACTATGCATTTCATTGATTAGAAAATATAACATCACATAATCTACAAATATTCTTCATCAGAAGAATTAAGAGTTATTTTGTTTGCGTTTGGGTTTTAAATGCACTCTATGCACAGTAAGGCTAATCGGAACTAGACCTACAGTTTAAAGTGCGATCCGAACCACTATCAAACCCGTGACCCCTTGATTACAAGGCGACAAGGCCTCCATCCGGGAGGCCCTCATGTATCAGTGTTCGAAAATATAGGAAATGGATCAAGATAGGAAAAAAAAAAAGAAATACGTTGTTTTATGTAAAGTAAATTAGCAAATATGTAAAATATGTAATATCCTGGCCAATATGTAAAAATATGTAACATAAAACCTGTGCAAAATTATGTCAGTTATATAATTCGTCCACATTTTCCTGTTGAAGGTGTTACGTCCTTGCACATTTTCGTAGTATTCGATTATAACTAAAAGTGTACATGTCGAAAGTATAGGGTTTAGTATTGTTTTGATTTCTTAATAATGTTTATAAATTGACATGTTGAATGACTGAGTTTGTGACGTAAACGTGAACTCACCAATCAGGATGTTAAAGATCAAATGAACTAACATTTATGTACTGTACTAATGAAGGAAGCTGGTTTAAGGAAACAGGCTATGCATATGACTATGATGTAAATATAAACATGCCAATCAAGAGATTACCAATGTTAATGAACTAACCTTATTATGATTAGCAAATGGCGGCACATTCAAATTTATAATTTCCCAAATATATGAGGAATTTTTAACTCAAGTGAATATGTCAAATCTCTTTGTAAATTACCCAAAACGGAACTACGTATTTTCACAATATCTACATGTTATAGATCAGAATGTTGTATAATAAATTTGCCTAAAGGCAGGAGTTCAAGGCTGAGAGCTTGAGTATAAATAACCCGCATTTTGGCTCAGGTAAGAATACCAAGTCTAGGTAGGAGTGAACAGGTAAATTCCACTCGTCTATAAATCCTAGTCTGGCTACCTCAGAGTTGTTCATCAATCTAGTATCCTTTTATCTGCGTACATTACAAAAATTAACTATACTCACGTTCCGGTATTCGAGTTGCTTACCGTCGTTGCCTTGTAATCAAGGGGCCCCGGGTTCGATACCCGGTGGAGGCGCGTAGTGGTTCGGATTCCACTTTATACTGTAGGTCCAATTCCGATTAGCCTTACTGTGCATAAAGTGAACTTAAAACACCAATTCAATCAATCAATCGAGTTGCCTACCGACCAGATGTAAGTATCCTAGACGGAAATAAACATTTACCGTTAAACTCATAAACAGACTTTTCTTAAGCCTACCTTGAGATAGGTTTCAGTGTAGACCATTAGAGCCTTGATGCCTCTATTACACGAGTAAAGGGATAGAAGAGTTACTAGGAACGTAACAAAGGTATGTATGTATCTAGAATGGAAATCCAGCCTCTAGTTATGTCACGAGGATGAAAGAAACCTATCATCATGGCTACTTTGATATTTTTTTCTGCCACTTTTTGGCTAAGATGAGAATTAGTGACGATATGATGATATTGATGAGGGGACACTTGCAGTGAATACCCATATCCAACCCGGGAATCGAACCCGGGACCTCTGTCGTCGTAACGCACCATTTACAGTTTTCAATTTTGATTGATATAGATATGAAAGGAGATTTTAGCTCTCGGGCGAGTATAGTTAGTATCCTCTGTCCCGAGAACCTCAGGAGCAAGCGTGAAAACAATTCATCTGCACAAGTAGGGGCCGAGACTGCTGAACCAATGAACACGCGAGAGGGGAAGTTAGTGCATGGAGGGGAAAAATTGATTGCAGCTACCAGCGTGAGCAGCAGAGCGTACCGCTGTGCTTCGCCCTGTCGCTTTCTCCTCTCTGCGTTGTCTTTCTCCACAATTTCCCGGGACAATATTTATTCTTATTCAATGTCCTGACCTAAACTCTATTTAAGTGTGTCCCCATATTATAGAACGAGCATAAACAAGAGAACTTCTGCCAGAGGCAGTGATGTGCCGTACACTATAAGTTAACGTTTACATGCGCTGTCTACACGTAATCTACGTGTAGATTACATTGGGTTGTAGTTTACATAGACTACTTAGACAGTCTAAAGTGCATTAAAATTAATTTTCAAGGCTTTCATGAAAGGAAAGTAACATTTTCAACTATATTGGTTCGTAATGAACTTAAAATAATCCAATTTACAACAAAATTTCTCTTCTCTTCTATCATCAACTATGGAAGTTAAATAGTATGCAAAAAAACCAACAGATGGCAGTCGTGAGTCAACATTAGGCTTTTTCCCATAAAATACTAGAATATTTCCTATGTTAGGCTTTTCCTAGGTGAGAAATTGTTCGAATTTGGAAGGGAGCGTATGAAAAGTTCTTCTCACACATTAGCAACTGATACGCAGTATAATTTTGTTTTACTTCCACGGCGGCCTTTGCTAAGTTATCACTTTTTGCCATGTTGTTTACATAGATTACGTCATCTACATGTATAAAATAGTCTACGTGTAGAATGTAGACTATCGTTGTTTACGCGACTCTCCCTTCCATGCGCGAGTACGATGCATGCGACAGGCGGTTCTGCGCAGATTCTTTTCCGGGAAAGGGTGCACTAGAGTGAGCATCAAATCTCCTGCATATGACGATAGCCAATAGCAGCGCACTGCAACGGTAACATGTTGATATCTCACACGAAAAAGAGACAGCGTGGTTGAGCGAACTAGGCAACGCCGCACGTTTGTGATTCGCTGGTGTTGTTCAGCCGTTCAAGGCCATATGCAGGAGATTTGACGAGCACTCTAAATACAGGGTGGCTCAGTAAGTCACTTAACACCCTCAGTACAAGGCCACTGCGGCACGGAATGTGAAAATGGCGATGACCAATCATTGCCTGGCCAAGGGGGAACCACATTGACGCCACCCACACGGTCGGCGGCCATCTTGATGTCCGCCATCTTGAATTCAACTTCAGAATTTTAAATGGGAAGGGGGTCGTGCGACATATCAAAATGGGCTAGAATTTCACGAGACATGCAATGGTGAAGGTTTTTTCGACGTATCTCTAACCAGTAAAAAGTTATGACTGAATTCTTGTACCAATTTGCTTCTTTTCGAGGTGTTAGAAAAATGCCTTAAAATTTGTTTAGCGCATCGGTAATGCATCGAGATCAAAGTGACGTCTAGGGAGAGAAGTTCGCATGCCATTGCACACGATTTTAATCCATGAAGAGCTGCGCATTATAAATGGTTGTCGCGAACAATTTACAGTGTGACGCTTCCATTGAATTAAAAGTCCTTCACAGTGACAAGGCTAATGTTTATGTTCATAAGGAAGTTCATAAACAGAATACGCGACCCTTGTCATCTGATAACTAACTTTGGACAAAAACAGGTTCATAACGTTCCCATAAGTGTTCTGGTGTTCTTCCCTATTGAAAAACTCTGTAAAAAGTACCTTCTTTAATAAGCAAGGATGAAAAAAACTGTTTATTTAACAAATCCAAGTAGTCCTAAGCATTTAAGGTTCCGTTGATGGAAAATTGACTAACCAATCGTGTTCCACACAGCACGCCACACCATTAACTTACCAACACTAACCATTCAGCTTTGATCTGTCGAAAATGGGTTATCAGATAAAAAGCATCGAATATTCTGTTTATAAACTTCCTTATGAACATGA
Source organism: Lepisma saccharinum (assembly GCF_977018435.1). NCBI lineage: Eukaryota > Metazoa > Arthropoda > Insecta > Zygentoma > Lepismatidae > Lepisma > Lepisma saccharinum. The sequence continues at coordinate 72,063,952 of NC_139238.1, read as the reverse complement.
ACATTAGCCTTGTCACTGTGAAGGACTTTTAATTCAATGGAAGCGTCACACTGTAAATTGTTCGCTACAACCATTTATAATGCGCAGCTCTTCATGTATGTATCCGATTAAAATCGTGTGCAATGGCATGCGAACTTCTCTCCCTAGACGTCACTTTGATCTCGATGCATTACCGATGCGCTAAACAAATTTTAAGGCATTTTTCTAACACCTCGAAAAGAAGCAAATTGGTACAAGAATTCAGTCATAACTTTTTACTAGTTAAAGATACGTCGAAAAAATCTTCACCATTGCATGTCTCGTGAAATTCTAGCCCATTTTGATATGTCGCACGACCCCCTTCCCATTTAAAATTCTGAAGTTAAATTCAAGATGGCGGACATCAAGATGGCCGCCGACCGTGTGGGTGGCTTCAATGTGGTTCCCCCTTGGCCAGGCAATGATTGGTCATCGCCATTTTCACATTCCATGCCGCAGTGGCCTTGTACTGAGGGTGTTAAGTGACTTACTGAGCCACCCTGTATAGTTCTCCTATGTAAAACGACTAAGGTATAACTGGTATACTGAAACTGACATACAAGTAATTAAGAAGAAAAACAACGAACCAAAGGAAACTTTCAGTGCATAGAGCAAACTGTGCCTCGAGAATCTGTGGAACAAGGCCGCGCAGAGAAGGGAAGGAATAGAGTGGGCTAAGCAAAGCAGTGCGCGCTGCTGCAAACGACTGGTAGCTTCATCTGCGTCTCCCCTTCCATGCACTCACATTCCCTCTCACGCGTTCATTGCTCGTGCCCTCTCCAGCCCTACTTGCGCAGAAAACTTGTTTTCATGTGTTTCCTCCACAGATTCCAGGGGTATATAAGTCTCGTTTTCCTATAGATAACAAAATGATTATGGTGTAATTTCTTATGGGTATGGTATTTCTAAGATGAAATGCTAAGAGGGGGGGCGATCTCCCACGGATTCAAGTGAGAATTGATTGAATTGCTTTATTTTACTTCGCTTCTTGTGCCACTTTTGGCTAATTTGCGAAAATGAGGATGGGTGATGATATGATGAAATTGATGAATGAACACTCACAAACATCCATGCCCAGGCCAGGAGTCGAACCCGGGACCCCTGGCGTCGTAGCGCGATGTACCAAGTGAGAATATTTTGTGCTTACTACCTGTAAGTGAGGAAGTATTACGCTGCATACCTTTCCATTAGCTAACGCATCGAATAACAATGATACAAGCCGAAGTTTCGTCTGGAGGAACTCATACACAGTAATATCGACGCAGTGGCGTAGCAACGTATCACGAGGCCCTCGGCGAAATTAGAATGCGAGACCCCCCCCCATATACGTTCTTTAAATTTGACATCTCATTGTGAATCGATACAAAATCTTCAGGGATACGACAGCACTTTATCATATTTAAATAATAATAATAAATGACTGACGAAAATTATATTTATTATAATAATTTCACTCACTCTAAAAATGCCTTTTTTTGTTTTCCGAGAATTGAAATCTGAAGCTGTGGGACAGCTGGAGGGGCCATGATTCCCCTCGAACTATGAACATTATGAAAATACATTGACGATTTTGCAGATTGTGCAAGAATTTCGGTTTCGTCCTTTCATATATGAATGAGTTTTTGGAGAGTGAGGCAGGCTCCAGAAGTCTGCAGTAGCACAGACCTTATCGAGACACCCTAGACATGTCTTGTATATGCTGCACTCTGGTGCCGAATGTAAGAGGTATTGCCGCTTCAATGAGTGTTCGCACAGCGAAGTGAACATCTTCGGGGTATAGTGGCCAACAGCCCCTTAGCTGTCAGCTCTATGCAACACGCACAACAATTGTGTTCAACGCCCTCCGTGAACACCGTGGGAGTCAGGGTTACCAACTGTCTAGAGAAGTTATCAGACGTGAAAGAAGTCGGGCCAGACCTATATACTCGTACATCAAACATAGTATTTTTTTTTCGAATAAATGTACGTATGTGTGTGTGTGTGTGTGCATTTAATATGGACGTAATTTAAGACATATACATGAGTGTTCATGTGCTCATGCGAACATTATCAGGCGACGCGCCTGTTTATAACCATTGATGCAAGTCTACAAGACATCCAGATTTACTCGGGACAGTCCATTATTTTTAATTCCCGTCCCAACTTTTTTTTTGAAACTGCAGTCGTGTTTCGAAAATGTTTCGTTTTTTGGTTAACTCACATTTAGACATGTTCTTCATTTTAATAACCATTGCTAATACCTATCATTTAATTTATTTATAAATTTATAAATATATTATTTTGTAACCATATGATTATTATGGCTGTTCAATGGAAGTTTGCCAAAGACCAAATAAGAAGTATTCTTTAAGTATTAAAATACTTAAAATTGATGGAAGGAGTGTAAAATAGAACTAACTGTTAGTAAATAAGTATTATTAATACAATAAAAGAGAAGTAAGAGAATAATTTATATTTGTATTGTATTTTAAGCTAGATCCCAAATTCTCGTAAATAGTTAATAAAGAAATTACAAGAACAGATTGGAAGAAAAAAACACCCGCATTACATAACTATTTTCTATAAATAATTTTTGCACGAGTGGTGGAGCGTTTCAATTGCAGCCCCACACCACTTTATCGATTGCGTCTATCACGCCATCGGCTCGGTAGCGCATCCCAACCGCAGCTGCGAGTTTCAATTTGTTGCATAGTTTTGTGGGTGGCGCGTCTAACCGACGCCCTCAAATAGTGGTAAAAATAAAAATCAAGTTGTAGATGCCACAAGGGAGGGAATAGAAGATATAGAAACAGCAGAAAGGCGTCGTTAGAGTTATTAACGAACCGATCAATTGTTGCCAAGACGTCGAGTTGTTAAACTGCTGAGTTTCAAAGTTGGCGCTGCGTTGCTGAGATAGAGAGTTATTGCTGAGAGGCTGAGTTATCACAGAGTTGTTGGAAAGACGCCGAGCTGATGCTGAGAGGACGAGTTTTCTAATTAGGTGGGAGTGAAGTGATTGGACTATATACGTTTATATAAATATCTGCCCATAGTATGTACTTACACATAATCACATATGTATCTATATAATGGACTAAAATGTAAGAAAAATATTAACTTTCAAAGAATATATTCCTTCATATTTGTATATTAAGAAATTAAATAATATGTTAATAGTATCCCTTCATCTTACCCAGTGTGTCTACAAAGTTTTCTACTGGATTAATAAAAAGTGTAGGGGAGACAGGGGTGAGTTGAGCATGTTTTTATATTTAAATTTCTGCAGCCCTTAAAAATTACTATCTACTATTGATGAAATTCTAGGGGCAATACCTGTAGTTTCCTTGACCACTGTGAATTTTTATTACACCATGATGCTAAAACTTGTAAAGTTATTGCTTGTTTTTTCGAAGCGTGTCAGTATTGTCAAGTGGTGAGTTGACTATATGTGTATTTCTACCCCATACATGGTTTGGAATATTTTATTTCAAACAATATAATGACTTAAAAATTACGGATTACAAAAATGTTTTCAAATAAACAGTATACCATGAGACATAAATGTTCCAAACTTTAAAAAAAAAGTTTACAAAAGTGTTTACTGAATGTTTTACCCAGTGTTTATTTTTATTGTTATATCACAAATACAAATGCAATATACTGTCCTATAATCCTAATCTATACAAATAATGTGTCTATATGCTAAGATGTTTCTGATGAAACAATTAATTGAAGAACAATTTTCTCAATAGGCCTACAGTATTGTCAACTATCCCCTTCCTTCCTATTGTCAACTCACCCCGATCGCCATATTGGACTTTCTGGTCATGCAGCTGCTAATCATTGCAGTTTAACAAAGTATCCGAATGTAGAAACGGTACAATTAACCATAGTCTTCTGGATAGCCTTAGCATAGACTATGTGCTTACTTACTTTGAAAACGTATAAGAAAGAATATAGAGTTGAGAAAATTTACTTCGCAAGTAAGAATTGATGTTATTTGTCATGCACTAGAAACTTTGTGAACAAGACACTCATCTTCTTAGTTGTGAGTTGGTTCTAGAGATGACACATATTCACAGTAACCTGCAATGTTGCGAACTCTTGACTGGTTGGAATAAAATGGACTTTGTCAACTCGCCCCTATGGGCAACTACCCCCGGTCTCCCCTAAATATGTAAGACTTGTCATAAGCCTTAGTTAGTCTTCAATGTAAACCCTTCTAAGTACACACACTTAGTGGCACGGCTGTACAATTGCTGGATGCCCCTGTGAAAATCTTATTTTGGGATTGTGTTTAGGTGCCTAGTCACAGCTTCTTCAATTTCCAAAATGATGTCAAAACGTTGGCCCTTCAGGTGGGACTTCAATTTGGGGAATAAAATGTAAATAAAGTGGGTGGTTTAACGCAGTCACTTGTTTCCGTGCCAAAAACTGATGGACAACAATTGCCTTGTGGCTTAGCGCAATGTCTTGCTGTAGGAAGCAAGCACCGGATTCAACCAGCTATGTTTCACTCGTCGCAGTCCCTTTAATAATCGCTCCAAAATGGCTCTACACACATCTGCAATCATCAGATATAATCAGCAATCATCCTGAGTGGCTGCGCCTGGTTTTCATTCGTTTTTTCTGGAACATTTTCAACATTACCGCCAGTTCGACTGGTGGAAGGACGACCCTCACTGGGATCATCCGCCACATCTTCCTGACCATCACAGAATCGATGACGCCAATGAAAATATTGGAATGGCAAAGGCTTCATGACCGTAAGCAGTTTTCAGCATTTCAACGGTTTCTGAAGCGGTTTTACTGAGTTTTACAGAAAACTTCGTCGCCACTCTTTGTTCTGTTTTCATATCCATGACGAGAGTACGAAACAATGCACTAATTTAAAAGCTGTAACACACTCAATATTGCACCGAAACAGACACCAATTTCACTGCACACTCGTCACGTGTGACACTGGGTAATATAGGGTGAGGCATTCAAACGGGAAGATTTAAAAATATCACAAAAAATAGAGAGAGCAAATATTAGTTAATTTTTTAACATGAATGTACTGTACATGAGTTGAAATTTCTAGCGTACCTGAAAAATGTTCATTTCTTTTTAAATATGGTGTCAGTAAGATGGCGTCCTTGGTTTTGCACACATTGTCGGAATCTCAGAGTAAATCCACCCATGACGTTATGCTGACATATTGGTAACCTTTTCCTGCCTGTCCTCGATGACTATGACCCAGATGAAGAAACACTCTTCCAGCAAAATGGTGCGGTGCAACTAGCTATACTGCCAGTTTGTCTGTGGATGTGATTAGACTCGCATTTCATTGTCGTCTCATCAGCACATTCGGCGATATTCCGAGGCCTGCCCGTTCATCCGATTTGGCGGCTCCTGACTGTTTCCTTTGGGGTTACCTCAAATCCAAAGTATTCAAGGACAACCCTCCAAGAACCAGGGATAATTTGAAGGAGCGAATTCGGCAAGAGATCCACAACATTCCGTTGGAGATGTACTAAGCGTCATGGGCAGATTTACTCTGAGACTCCGATAATGTGTGCAACACCTAGGACGCCATCTTACTGACACCATATTAAAAAAATTAACATTCTTTAGGTACACTAGTAATTTCAACTCATGTACAGTACATTCATGTTCAAAAAATAAATAATATTTGCTTTCTCTATTTTTTGTGAATTTTTAAATCTTCCCGTTTGACTGCCTCACCCTACATGTACCAAAAACACCAAAATGACAGCATTTACCTTGTTACAGTGTTAGCAGTCTAAAAACTTAGTAGTCAAGCTGTGTGCTTCTAACAAAGAGCCCATAACCTTGAGGCATAGTCTTGGTAATGAGAAGGTAGCATGCTTCTCTAGTTTTCAATCTTTTTTCTTTCTCTCTTTTTCTCTCGCACGTTTTCTTCCTGTATTACTTTCTCTGGACCACTGTAAAACAGTTTTATCTCGTCCTGCTCGCCACTCAAATAATACATTAGAAATAATCAGAGGCGCAACCACGAATTTTTGTCTTGGGGGCAAGTAGCAGGAGGATAAACGTGCAAATAATAATAATAATAATAATAATAATAATAATAATAATAATAATAATAATAATAATAGGAATATTATTATTATTATTATTATTATTATTATTGGGGTCTTGTCCTGGTATTTCTTCAACACCGTCAATTTCACATTACCTAATAATGAAAAACAAGCACACAAACTGTATTTTTGAACGACAAAATGACGAATATGATTCCTTTTGTAAATATGACATGTGTAACTTTCATGTAGGGTAGGACATATGTTTACACATATTCAACATGGAGCGACGAAAAATTATAAAATACACACGCAACATGTTATCACTAAATTGTGCACATATTCAAGGTTTCCTTAATATATATATATATATATATATATATATATATATATATATATATATATATATATATATATATATATATACAGGGTGACTGGTAATTAGATGTATTCCTTGAAAGGGGTTAAAGTAGAGACAATTTGCAATAAATTTGACCATATGATACCCCGTCCGAAAATTAGTAGTTTTCGACATAATCG